>NC_134400.1:114288779-114570632 GCF_050003625.1 Haematobia irritans
CAAAAGAAGTTTTTCATATAAAAATTTCAATTTTTTGGGTTTTGGGTGGATTTTTCAATTTTTTGGGGGTGGTCACGAATTAAAGTCCTTTTCGCTCTAGGACGCTTAGTTTAGGAGATATATGCAAAAGAAGTTTTTCATATAAAAATTTCAATTTTTTTAGGTTTTGGGTGGATTTTTCAATTTTTTGGGGTGGTCATGAATTAAAGTCCTTTTCGCTCTAGGACGCTTAGTTTAGGAGATATGGGCAAAAGAAGGTTTTCATATAAAAATTTCAATTTTTTTAGGTTTTGGGTGGATTTTTGAATTTTTTGGGGGTGGTCACGAATTAAAGTCCTTTTCGCTCTAGGACGCTTAGTTTAGGAGATATGGGCAAAAGAAGCTTTTCATATAAAAATTTCAATTTTTTTAGGTTTTGGGTGGATTTTTCAATTTTTTGAGGGTGGTCACGAATTAAAGTCCTTTTCGCTCTAGGAGGCATATTTAAGGAGATATGGACAAAAGAAGTTTTTCTTAAAAAAATTTTCAATTTTTTTTAGGTTTTGGGTGGATTTTTCAATTTTTTGGAGGTGGTCACGAATTAAAGTCCTTTTCGCTCTAGGACGCTTAGTTTAGGAGATATGGGCAAAAGAAGTTTTTCATACAAAAATTTAAATTTTTTTGGCGGTGATCACGAATTAAAGTCCTTTTCGCTCTAGGACGCTTAGTTTAGGAGATATGGGCAAAAGAAGTTTTTCATATAAAAATTTCAATTTTTTTGGGTTTTAGGTGGATTTTTCAATTTTTTGGGGGTGGTCACGAATTAAAGTCCTTTTCGCTCTAGGACGCATATTTAAGGAGATATGGGCAAAAGAAGTTTTTCATATAAAAATTTAAATTTTTTTAGGTTTTGGGTGGATTTTTCAATATTTTGGGGGTGGTCACGAATTAAAGTTCTTTTCGCTCTAGGACGCTTAGTTTAGGAGATATGGGCAAAAGAAGTTTTTCATATAAAAATTTAACTTTTTTTAGGTTTTGGGTGGATTTTTCGATTTTTTGGGGGTGGTCACGAATTAAAGTCCTTTTCGATCTAGGACTCTTAGATTAGGAGATATGGGCAAAAAATATAAAAATTTCAATTTTTTTTAGGTTTTGGGTAGATTTTTCAATTTTTTGGGGGTGGTCACGAATTAAAGTCCTTTTCGCTCTAGGACGCATATTTAAGGAGATATGGGAAAAAGAAGTTTTTCATATAAAAATTTCAATTTTTTTTAGGTTTGGGTGAATTTTTCAATTTGTTGGGGGTGGTCACGAATTAAAGTCCTTTTCGCTCTAGGACGCTTAGTTTAGGAGATATGGGCAAAAGAAGTTTTTCATATAAAAATTTCAATTTTTTTAGGTTTTGGGTGGATTTTTCAATTTTTTGGGGGTGGTCACGAATTAAAGTCCTTTTCGCTCTAGGACGCATATTTAAGGAGATATGGGCAAAAGAAGTTTTTCATAAAAAAATTTCAATTTTTTTAGGTTTAGGTTTTTCGTGGATTCACGAATTAAAGTTCTTTTCGCTCTAGGACGCTTAGTTTAGGAGATATGGGCAAAAGAAGTTTTTCATATAAAAATTTAAATTTTTTTAGGTTTTGGGTGGATTTTGAAATTTTTTGGGGGTGGTCACGAATTAAAGTCCTTTTCGCTCTAGGACGCTTAGTTTAGGAGATATGGGCAAAAGAAGTTTTTCATATAAAAATTTCAATTTTTTTAGGTTTTGGGTGGATTTTTCAAGTTTTTGTGGGTGGCCACGAATTAAAGTCCTTATCGCTCTAGGACGCTTAGTTTAGGAGATATGGGCAAAAGAAGTTTTTCATATAAAAATTTAAATTTTTTTAGGTTTTGGGTGGATTTTTAATTTTTTTGGCGGTGGTCACGAATTAAAGTCCTTTTCGCTCTAGGACGCTTAGTTTAGGAGATATGGGCAAAAGAAGTTTTTCATATAAAAATTTCAATTTTTTTGGGTTTTGGGTGGATTTTTCAATTTTTTGGGGGTGGTCACGAATTAAAGTCCTTTTCGCTCTAGGACGCATATTTAAGGAGATATGGGCAAAAGAAGTTTTTCATATAAAAATTTAAATTTTTTTAGGTTTTGGGTGGATTTTTCAATATTTTGGGGGTGGTCACGAATTAAAGTTCTTTTCGCTCTAGGACGCTTAGTTTAGGAGATATGGGCAAAAGAAGTTTTTCATATAAAAATTTAAATTTTTTTAGGTTTTGGGTGGATTTTTCAATTTTTTGGGGGTGGTCACGAATTAAAGTCCTTTTCGATCTAGGACTCTTAGTTTAGGAGATATGGGCAAAAAATATAAAAATTTCATTTTTTTTAGGTTTTGGGTAGATTTTTCAATTTTTTGGGGGTGGTCACGAATTAAAGTCCTTTTCGCTCTAGGACGCATATTTAAGGAGATATGGGCAAAAGAAGTTTTTCATATAAAAATTTCAATTTTTTTTAGGTTTTGGGTGAATTTTTCAATTTGTTGGGGGTGGTCACGAATTAAAGTCCTTTTCGCTCTAGGACGCTTAGTTTAGGAGATATGGGCAAAAGAAGTTTTTCATATAAAAATTTCAATTTTTTTTAGGTTTTGGGTGAATTTTTCAATTTGTTGGGGGTGGTCACGAATTAAAGTCCTTTTCGCTCTAGGACGCTTAGTTTAGGAGATATGGGCAAAAGAAGTTTTTCATATAAAGTCCTTTTCGCTCTAGGACGCATATTTACGGAGATATGGACAAAAGAAGTTTTTCATATAAAAATTTCAATTTTTTTAGGTTTTGGGTGGATTTTGCAATTTTTTGGGGGTGATCACGAATTAAAGTCATTTTCGCTCTAGGACGCATATTTAAGGAGATATGGGCAAAAGAAGTTTTTCATATAAAAATTTTAATTTTTTAAGGTTTGGGTGGATTTTTCAATTTTTTGGGGCTGGTCACGAATTAAAGTCCTTTTCGCTCTAGGACGCATATTTAAGGAGATATGGGCAAAAGAAGTTTTTCATATAAAAATTACAATTTTTTTTAGGTTTTGGGTGGATTTTTCAATTTTGTGGTGGTAGTCACGAATTAAAGACCTTTTCGCTCTAGGTTAGGTTAGGTTAGGTTATGTGGCAGCCCAATGTATCAGGCTCACTTAGACTATTCAGTCCATTGTGATACCACAGTGGTGAACTTCTCTCTTCGCTCTAGGACGCTTAGTTTAGGAGATATGGGCAAAAGAAGTTTTTCATATAAAAATTTCAATTTTTTTAGGTTTTGGGTGGATTTTTCAATTTTTTGGTGGTGGTCACGAATTAAAGTCCTTTTCGCTCTAGGACGCTTAGTTTAGGAGATATGGGCAAAAGAAGTTTTTCATATAAAAATTTCAATTTTTTTAGGTTTTGGGTGGATTTTTCAATTTTTTGGGGGTGGTCACGAATTAAAGTCCTTTTCGCTCTAGGACGCATATTTAAGAAGATATGGGCAAAAGAAGTTTTTCATATAAAAATTTCAATTTTTTTTTAGGTTTTCGGTGGATTTTTCAATTTTTTGGGGGTGGTCACGAATTAAAGTCCTTTTCGCTCTAGGACGCATATTTAAGGAGATATGGGCAAAATAAGTTTTTCATATAAAAATTTCAATTTTTTTAGGTTTTGGGTGGATTTTGTAATTTTTTGGGGGTGATTAAAGTCCTTTTCGCTCTAGGACGCTTAGTTTAGGAGATATGGGCAAAAGAAGTTTTTCATATAAAAATTTCAATTTTTTTAGGTTTTGGGTGGATTTTTCCATTTTTTGGGGGTAGTCCTTTTGGCTCTAGGGTAGGTTAGGTTATGTTAAAGTGGCAGCCCGATTAAATTTCAGGCTCACTTAGCCTATTTAGTCCATTCTTATACCACATTTAACTAAATGTACCTATTACATATGGGCACTTCTAGTCTTCCTTCTCTATTATTTACTTTTGTTGAACCAACCAGATTGATCCAAAAACATTAACAAACTGCTTAAGTTAACGTTTTTCATGTCCGCCAGTAATCTAAAGCTATATGCTCTTAAAATTCGCTTACGCCTTACACAAAAAGCAGGACACGCACACAAGTGGTGTTTAATTGATTCCTTTTCCTCCACATCATGACAGCTTATACAATAGTCATTATACTTCGCACCTATAGTTTTTGCAAATTCGCCTATCAGGCAGCGACCCGTTATAGCAGATATCAGGAGTGCTATCTGACGCCTTGAGAACACTAGCATATCTAGTGTGCGGTTTAAGTTTAAATGGGGCCATATTTGCTTGGTGTCGTTACAACCCTTGCAATTCTCCCATCGAATATTGGCCATCATAACAGCCTTCTCACGCAGTAAGAGCTTGCAGGTGGCCAGAGGCATACCAACAGATTCTAGTTCCCCTGGAATGTGTAAGGTAGTTCCTAGCCTTGCTAACACATCTGCTTCGCAGTTCCCCGGTATGTTCCTATGGTCAGGCACCCATATTACGTGATTATTGTACTGCTCAGCCATCTCGTTGAGAGATTTGCGGCAGTCTATGGCCCTTTTCGAGTTAAGGAACACAGAGTCCAAGGATTTTATTGCAGGTTGGCTGTCTGAGTATATACTAATTGCCAATATTTCAGCCTGAAAAACACTACAGCGATTAGGTAATCTTTTCGCTATTCGAATTTCCAGATCTTTAGAATATACTCCGAACCCCACTTGTCCATTTAATTTGGAGCCATCAGTATAGAAATCTATATATCTTTTATTCCCCGGGGTCTGTGTACACCACGCCTCACTGTTGGGAATTAGAGTTTCAAACTTTTTGTCGAAAAGTGGTTTTGCCAGGGTGTAATCCACTACGTTAGGCACATCTGGCATTACTTTGAGGACCGAACTATGACCGTACATTTTTTTCGACCACAGCGATAGCCCGCGCAACCGCACAGCCGTTGTTGCAGCTGACTGTTTGGCCAAAATATCTAAAGGCAATAGATGTAGCATGACATTAAGGGAATCTGTGCCTGTCTTACTAAATGCGCCTGAGATACATAAACTCGCCATACGCTGAACTTTATCTAAACAAGTCGGTTTCTGAAGTGCCTGCCACCAGACTACAACACCATATAGCATTATAGGTCTAACTACTGCCGTGTATAGCCAATGCACAATTTTTGGTTTTAGTCCCCACTTTTTCCCTATTGCCTTTTTGCACGAGTAAAAAACTGCTACCGTGGCTTTCTCGCCCTCTCTTCAATATTAAGCCTAAAATTCAGCTTCCTGTCCAAAACAACGCCAAGGTATTTTGCACACTCACCAAAGGGAATTTCAGTACCCCCTAAGGAAATGGGCCTAACCGTGGGAGTTTTGCGATCTTTGCAGTACATAACTAGTTCTGTCTTTGCTGGATTTACACCAAGACCATTATCTTTCGCCCATTTCTCAGTCATCCGGAGAGCTCTCTGTATAATATCTCTGATTATGGATGGGAATTTTCCCCTGACTGCTAGCGCCACATCATCTGCATATGCCACCTCTTTTATCCTTTCTTTTTCTAGGGAAACCAGAAGCTGACTAGTTCATGCAATGCGGTCTCAGTAGACCTGCCCTTCGAGTATGCATGCTGTCGTTTAGAGAGCAAACATGAATTCACGCTAGTTCTAAGATACATATCTATCATCCTCTCCAGGGTCTTAAGTAGGAATGAGGATAAGCTGATTGTTCGGAAATCCTTCGCACTCGAGTGAGAGGCTTTTCCTGCTTTAGGTATGAAGACGACTTTTGTTTCCCTCCACTTTTCTGGAATATATGCTAAGTTTACACATCGTTTATATATCACCGTCAACCAGGGGATAATTCTTTCAGCCACTGCTTGTAATTCCGCCGGAGTAATTCCATCAGGTCCGGGGGATTTGAATGCTCCAAAGCTATTTAAAGCCCATTTTATTCTAGATTCCGACACAATTTCCTCGATGAGCCTCTGTTACACCGCCAGAACATGGTTCAACCGTCTGATTTCCGGGGAAGTGTGTGTCCAAAAGTACCTCCAACGTCTCCTCACTGGACGTTGTCCAATTTCCCTCCGATGTTTTAATGAAACCTAGAGCGGTGTTAGTGGATGCTAGTACCTTCCGTAGTCTGGAAGCCTCTGACGTATTCTCAATACTGCTACAGTAATCATCCCAAGAGTTTTGTTGAGACCTTATCAGTTCTCGTTTATATGCTCTCAGATTCATCTTGTAAGTGTCCCAATCCTCCGGAGCTCTTGTGGACTTTGCTTTGTTAAAGAGCTTCCTGCAGGATTTCCTCATATTACTTAACTCCGTAGTCCACCATGGCGGCCGCTTTTTTCCCATTGGATTTCCTTTCAGAGACATGTTGAAGGCCTTAGTAATCCGCTCCACTGCGAATATATGGAGGCCATACACGACAACAAGCCAGACATGGTCTAATTCCCGAATATGTTCCGCAGAATCGAAATCCTGTTCCAATCTCCTCTCATGACTCAAACCATAGCTATATTAAAGTCCCTCCTTGTGATACCGAGGTTTTTAAAGGTGGTTACGAGGAGTGGCCCTCGTTCATGTCAATCATCCGAAATTAACACCCGCTCAAAAACTTTACCATTTACGCAATAAGACCAGAGGCCCAGCTGGGGCTATTGTCAAGCGTTATACTTTATGCAATGAGGATTTTTCTTTAGCGTGGGACGCGCTCAAGTCTCGCTATGAGAATAAACGAGTTTTGGTCGACAATCAGTTGAAAATTCTCTTTAATATACCCGTTGCATCTGTAGAGAACAGTGAATCAATTCAAAGGATTCAATCTACAGTTAATGATTGTTTATGTACACTTCGAACGCTCGATGTCGAGTGGTTGGGATCCAATACACATTTATTTAATTTCTACTAAGCTACCCGATGAGACTCTTTCTCTACGGGAATAATCCCTAAGATCTCATCGAGAATTGCCAACATGGAACCAACTTGATGAATTTTTGATAAATAGATTCGAAGTAGTTGAACGCATATCAAGTATTCGATATACCAAGCAGCAACATACCAACTCATCTCAAATCTCCAATAAAACTGATTATATCAATAAAAGCTCATCTCAGGGCTCTGGCAAAATTCAAACGTACCATTCTCAAGAAAAACTTGCATCTACATGCATACTTTGTGAAACAAATCACACTTTGCAGTAATTGTCTTTCATCATCCCACCTCAAAACGAACTGGAAAAGCATTAACACTTGTATTATTTGTCATAAATCCCATCACAGTTTGCTTCATCTCAGAAATAATTACAATGAGAATAAAAATCGAGATCCTGTAAACAATGAATCTAAAAATGAAGCCAGAATCATCAAAAGCCCACTAAAAATGTTACAAATCAATTGCCATTATATGAAGGTCCCTCTTCGTCAAGGCAAATTAATTCCTCACACATTCAAGCAAATTTTGCTTCCAATAATGATATGAGTTTGCTTCGAACTGCTTTAGTGCAGATTGAACACATGGAAGAATTTTTCACGGTCAGAGCTCTAATAGATCCGGGCTCTCAACGAACTTTTATTTCTCAGAGAATCCAGAACCTATTACAGCTTCCAACAATTAAGTCCAACTTTGAGATATCAGGAATTGGATGTCATATTCAGAAATCTGACAAGCTATGCCAGATGGTTATAGTTTCGAAAAACAGAGACATTCGTTTTAGCGTATCTGCTATTGTATTACCAAAGGTAACAAAGAAACATCCTACTGTTTCATTCGAAATTCCGAATCCTTCTGAATTAAACGATCTCGTGTTGGCGGATCCACATTTTAATAAATCTTCCCATATTGATTTGGTTCTTGGAAATGATTCTGAACGTTTCATTAACATTGACGGAATCAAAAAGAATATATGTGGAGAAACCTCTGCGTATAATACAATATTCGGTTGGGTACTTAGTGGTCCAATGCGGACTGAAACTATATTCTCTGTAAATGTTCTCGAATGCGAAGGGACTTCTCTCAGCGATTTGTTGAGAAAATTTTGGGAACAGGAAGAAGTACCAACCTCCCATCTCGTCTCAGCTGCTGATGCGTTCTGTGAGGAATTTTATAAAAAAAACTACTACTCGAATTTCAAATGGTCGTTACATGGTGAGACTTCCTTTTAGGGAAGAGTTTTCTCAATCAATGTACTTGGGCTCATCGAGATTTATTGCTATAGCACAATATAATCATATGGAACGCAATTTATCCAAGAATTCTGAATTAAAAACTCAATACAATGAAGTTCTCAACGAGTACATTGAACTTGACCACGCAGAAGAGACATCGTCTCGTGAAATATGTTTCGATGGCAAGTTTAACTCATTTTATTTACCACACCATGCGGTGATACGAGCCGAACACAAGTCGACAAAAGTTCGAATCGTCTTTAATGCATCACGGAAAACAAAGTCAGGGTTCTCTCTGAATGGTGTATTGCATACGGGTCCGGCTTTACAATCTGATCTCACCTCGATAATTTTGAATTGGCGAAAATATCAAATCGTTTTCTGCGGTGATATTCAGAAAATGTATAGACAGATTCTTTTACACCCGCATGACAGACCCTACCAATGTATTTTATTCCGGGGTTCTACAGATGGTCCTATTAAAGACTATCAACTTAAAACAGTCACTTTTGGCATCAACTGTGCCCCTTTTCTCGCTATACGCACTCTATTGCAATTGGCATCTGATTATGAAGAAAAATATCCCAGAGTTGTGGAGATTCTTAGGCGGGAAACATATGTTGCTGCCATTTTGTCGGGAGGTTTCTCAATGGAAGAAACCCTGAAGGCACAAGCTGAATTAATTGAAGTTTTAACTCAAGCAGGATTTCCTCTCAAGAAAATAATAGCAAATGACCCATAATTATTTTCTCACATCCCATCTCAAGATTTATACGATTTAGACTTCTTGCGGTTTCATGAATCAAGTTCAACAAAAACTTTAGGAGTGAAATGGAACGCTTTATCCGATTCATTCACATATTCATTGAAACCCTTTGAATATAATCAATTGATGACAAAGCGCATGGTATTATCGGCTATTGCGCAATTATTTGATCCTGCGGGATGGATAGCTCTAGTCATCATCAGATCCAAAATCTTAATGCAGCAGTTATGGCTCGAAGGTATTGGATGGGATGACAAGCTTAGCCCAGAATCTCAATCAACCTGGGATAGGCTTGTGTCTGATCTTTCTCACGTGAATTCCATTACTATACCAAGATGGTTACAATACTGTCCAAGTGACAAACTAGAGATTCACGGTTTCTCAGATGCGTCTCAGGCCGCATATTGTGCATGCGTTTATATTCGCTGCCAAACTCAAAAATTTGTCGTCTCCTCTAATCTGCTTGTTGCTAAAAGTAAAGTTTATTGGAGCTAGTCGGAAAATGCTGAAAGAATTCGCCAGCTTTGTTAAAACGACAGCTCACGATATCTCTCAGAAATATTCAGCTCATGGCTTCGAATGGCAATTTATTCCACCCCACGCACCCCATATGGGAGGACTTTGGGAATCGGCGGTCAAAAGCTTTAAGCATCATTTTAAGCGCATTGCTGGAGCACACCGATTCGCCTTTGAACACTTTGCAACAATTCTCGCAAGAATAGAGGGAATTCTCAATTCACGACCGATCTCAGCAATCTCAGAGGATCCTTCAGATTTGGTGGCACTGACACCAGGTCATTTTTTAAAAGGGTCACCGATCATGTCTTTCCCAGAAACACCATTGTACTACCATCCAAACTCTCTGTGTTATCATTTATTTTCTTTCCGGTTGGCTACTTCCTCCTAACATCGTTGATTATTTCTGCTCTGAGAAATAATCAACAGAAACACGCTCATACAGTCCACTTGCTTTCTACAGGGGTATTTCACCATAACAACAAATCACCTGGTTGCTCCACTTCTCTGCTTTAAAATCCCCCACTCCTCTGCACCCTTCGCCACTACTGTGGTACAGGGTATAATAAGTTTGTGCATTTGTATGTAACGCCAAAAAGGAGTAATCATAGACCAACCTTTTTAGTATACGGATCGGCTTAGAATTAAATTCCGAGTCGATTTAGCAATGTCCGTCTGTCTGTCTGTCCGTCTGACTGTCTGTTGATGTAGTTTTGTGTGCAAAGTACAGCTCGCAGTTTTAGTCCGATTGTCCTAAAATTTGGTATAGGGTCCTGTTTCGGCTCAAAGATTCCTATTGATTTTGGAAAAAATCGGTTCAGATTTAGGTATAGCTGCCATATATATTTTTCACCGATGTGGTCATAGTTGGCGTGTATATCAACCGATGTTCTTCAAATTCAGTACATTCGAATATTTTATGAGTCTCGAAAAACTTGCAAAATATCAGCTAAATCGGTTCAGATAGCTCCCATATATATCTTTCGTCCGATTTAGACTCGTATGACCACAGAGGCCAAAGGTTACTACCGATTTTCGTGAAATTTTGCATAAAGAGTAGAATTGACATTCTACCAATGCTTGGTAAATTTGATTGAAATCGGTTCAGATTTAGATATAGCTCCCATATATATCTCTCGTCCGGTTTAGACTCATATGACCACAGAGGCCAAAGTTTACTACCGATTTACGTGAAATTTTGCATAAAGAGTAGAATTGACATTCTACCAATGCTTTGTAAATTTGATTGAAATCGGTTCAAATTTAGATATAGCTCCCATATATATCTTTCGTCCGATTTGAACTTATATGGTCTCAAAAGCCAGAGTTTTGCCGTGATTTGGTTAAAATTTTGCACAAGTAGTACGTTTAACAGTATCGGTAAGTGTGCCAAATTTGGTTGAAATCGGTTCAGATTTAGATATAGCTCCCATATATATCTTTCGTCCGATTTGAACTTATATGGTCTCAAAAGCCAGAGTTTTGCCGTGACTTACTTCAAATTTTGCACAATCGGTACTTTTAACGATACTATTGTATGTGCCAAATATGGTGAAAATTGATTCAGATTTAGATATAGCTCCCATATATATCTTTCGCCCGATTTATACTCAAATGACCACGGGGGCGAAAGTTAAACTCCCAGTTACGTGAAATTTTGCAGAGATAACAGAATTATTATTCTAACTATGCATGTCAAATTTAGTCGGAATCGGTTCAGATTATATATAGCTCCCGTTATATGTACACCAGAGTTGGGAAAATATGGTAGACTATTTCATATTTTAGACCCATTTTCAATGGGATTTTCCTCCAATTGACTGCATAGTTTCCACGGAGAATATATTTAATATGATATTTAAGTGTGTCAAATTTGATCTAATTTGGTTCAGAATTAGATAAAGCCTCCATATATTCGTTTTACCGGTTTATACAAATATGGCCAAAATTCCCACACTTTACACAAAATTCTGTGATAATTTCCCCATATCTTAGTCATATCCTACACACTGTAAGCCAGACTTTCCACAGAACGATTGAGTTTTAAATAAGGCTCCAAGTCGCCCGACTTGACTAAATAATATATCACAATCCACACTTGACCACATATATCGGCAAGATCTAACCAATATCCTTGTAAAATCGTCACTGCTGAGTAGCAAAAAATTGTAAATGTTACTCAAAATGTCCTATATCTCGAATACATAAGTATAGCGTGATAAATCATAAATGCTCTTTTGTACAATTGCATTAAAATTTCTCTCGCTTCATATTTCTCATATTTATACCCTTCACCACTACTGTGGTACAGGGTATAATAAGTTTGTGCATTTGTATGTAACGCCAAGAAGGACAACTCTCTGACCCATCGTTTAGTATACCGATCGTATTAGAATTAAATTCTGAGTCGATTTAGCGATGTCCGTCTGTCCGTCCGTCTGTCTGTCTGTCTGTTCATGTATTTTTGTGCGCAAAGTACAGGACGCAGTTTGAGTCCGATCGTCCTCAAATTTGACATAGGGTCGTTTTTCGGGACAAAGATGATCGCTATTGAATTTGGAAAAAATCGGTTCAGATTTAGATATAGCTGCCATATATATTTATCCCCGATCTGGTCATAATTGGCGTGTTTATCAACCGATGTTCTTCAAATTCAGTACATCCGAATATTTTATGAGTCTCGAAAAACTGGAAAAATATCAGCTAAATCGGTTCAGATTTAGATATAGCTCCCATATATATCTCTCGTCCGATTTAGACTCATATGACCACAGATGCCAAAGTTTACTACCGATTTACGTGAAATTTTGCATAAAGAGTAGAATTGACATTCTACCAATGCTTGGTAAATTTGATTGAAATCGGTTCAAATTTAGATATAGCTCCCATATATATCTTTCGTCCGATTTGAACTTATATGGTCTCAAAAGCCAGAGTTTTGCCGTGATTTGGTTCAAATTTTACACAAGGAGTACGTTTAACAGTATCGGTAATTGTGCCAAATTTGGTTGAAATCGGTTCAGATTTAGATATAGCTCCCATATATATCTTTCGCCCGATTTGAACTTATATGGTCTCAAAAGCCAGAGTTTTGCCCTGACTTACTTCAAATTTTGCACAATCGGTACTTTTAACGATACTATTGTATGTGCCAAATATGGTGAAAATTGATTCAGATTTAGATATAGCACCCATATATATCTTTCGCCCGATTTATACTCAAATGACCACGGGGGCGAAAGTTAAACTCCCAGTTACGTGAAATTTTGCAGAGATAACAGAATTATTATTCTAACTATGCATGTCAAATTTAGTCGAAATCGGTTCAGATTATATATAGCTCCCGTTATATGTACACCAGAGTTGGGAAAATATGGTAGACTATTTCATATTTTAGACCCATTTTCAATGGGATTTTCCTCCAATTGACTGCATAGTTTCCACGGAGAATATATTTAATATGATATTTAAGTGTGTCAAATTTGATCTAATTTGGTTCAGAATTAGATAAAGCCTCCATATATTCGTTTTTCCTGTTTATACAAATATGGCCAAAATTCCCACACTTTACACAAAATTCTGTGATAATTTCCCCATATCTTAGTCATATCTTACACACTGTAAGCCAGACTTTCCACAGAACGATTGAGTTTTAAATAAGGCTCCAAGTCGCCCGACTTGACCAAATAATATATCACAATCCTCACTTGACCACATATCTTGGCAAGATCTAACCAATATCCTTGTAAAATCGTCACTGCTGAGTAGCAAAAAATTGTAAATGTTACTCAAAATGTCCTATATCTCGAATACATAAGTATAGCGTGATAAATCATAAATGCTCGTTTGTACAATTCCTTTAAAATTTCTCTCGCTTCATATTTCTCATATTTTTTATTAACATTGTGAGCGTTAGCCGATTTTAATTTTAATTCTAGAGATTTTTAGAAGTACAAAAAATTGTCTCCATTATAAGTATTTGTATCTGGAAATGCAAACCTTTATATAGCTCCCAGCAAATTTGAAGTAGTTGAGATGGTAACACTAATATTGGTCTGCATGGTGGTGAAGGGTATAATATAGTCGGCCCCGCCCGACTTTAGACTTTACTTACTTGTTTTTTACTAAAATTGTGTTCCACCCTAGTGCATTAGCCAACTTAAATTTTGAGTCTACAGATTTTGTAAAAGTCTATCAAATTCTGTCCAAATCGAGTGATATTTAAATGTATGTATTTGGGACAAACTTTTATATAAAGCACCCAACACATTTGACGGATGTGATATGGTATCGAAAATTTAGATCTACAAAGTGGTGCAGGGTATAATATAGTCGGCCCCGCACGACTTTAGACTTTCCTTACTTGTTATACCATCCACCATAGGATGGGGGTATATTAACTTTGTCATTCCGTTTGTAACACATCGAAATATTGCTCTAAGACCCCATAAAGTATATATATTCTGGGTCGTGGTGAAATTCTGAGTCGATCTGAGCATGTCCGTCCGTCTGTTGAAATCACGTTAACTTCCGACCGAAACAAGCTATCGACTTGAAACTTGGCACAAGTAGTTGTTAATGATGTAGGTCGGACGGTATTGCAAATGGGCCATATCGGTCCACATTTACGTATAGCCCCCATATAAACGGACCCCCAAATTTGGCTTGCAGACCCTCTAAGAGAAGCAATTTTCATCCGATCCGGCTGAAATTTGGTACATGATGTTAGTATATGATCTCTAACAACCGTGCAAAAATTGGTCCACATCGGTCCATAATTATATATAGCCCCCATATAAACCGATCCCCCGATTTCGCGTTCGGAGCATCTAAGAGAAGCAAATTTCATCCGATCCGGCTGAAATTTACTACATGGTGTTAGTATATGGTATCTAACAACCATTCAAAAATTGGTCGAAATCGGTCCATAATTATATATAGCCCCCATATAAACCGATCCCCAGATTTGGCTTGCGGAGCCTCTAAGAGAAGAAAATTTTATCTGATCCGGCTGAAATTTGGTACATGGTGTAATTATATGGTCTCCAACAGCCATGCCAAAATTGGTTCATATCAGTCCATAATTATATATAACTCCCATATAAACCGATCCGCAGATTAGACCTCCGGTGACTTTTGGAGAAGCAAAATTCATCCGATCTGGTTGATATGATACTTAACAACCATGCCAGAAGTGGTCCATATCAGTCCTTGGTACGTTTAGAAGAAGTTTCTACGCAATCCATGGTGTAGGGTACATAAGCTTCGGCCTGGCCGAATTTACGACCGTATATACTTGTTTTGTATTAGCATTGTGTTCCACCCTAGTGCATTAGCCGACTTAAATTTAAAGTCTATAGATTTTGTAGAAGTCTATCGAATTCTGTCCAGATCGAGTGATATTTAAATGTATGTATTTTGGACAAACCTTTATATTTAGATCTACAAAGTGGTGCAGGGTATAATACAGTCGGCCACGCCTATATATATATATATATATATATATATATATATATATATATATATATATATATATATATATATATATATATATATATATATATATATATATATATATATATATATATATATATATATATATATATATATATATATATATATATATATATATATATATGAATACATATATATATATATATATATATATATATATATATTCAAAAATTTGTCGAAATCGGTCCATAATTATATATAGCCCCCATATAAACCGATCCCCAGATTTGGCTTGCGGAGCCTCTAAGAGAAGAAAATTTTATCTGATCCGGCTGAAATTTGGTACATGGTGTAATTATATGGTCTCCAACAGCCATGCCAAAATTGGTTCATATCAGTCCATAATTATATATAACTCCCATATAAACCGATATATATATATATATATATATATATATATATATATATATATATATATATATATATATATATATATATATATATATATATATATATATATATATATATATATATATATATATATATATATATATATATATATATATATATATAATATATATATATATATATATATATATAGGCGTGGCCGACTGCATTATACCCTGCACCACTTTGTAGATCTAAATTTTAGATACCATATCACATCCGTCAAATGTGTTGGGGGCTATATATAAAGGTTTGTCCAAAATATATGAGAATATGAACCTTTATATGGCTCCTAACAAATTTGAAGGTGTTAAAATGGTATCAAAAATGTTGGTACATATATTGGTTACGGGTACAATATAGTCGGCCCCGTCCGACTATAGACTTTCCTTACTTGTTTTCTACTAACATTGTGGTCCATTGCGGTCATTAAACAATTACAATTTTCAGTCGAGACATTTTGTGAAAGTTTAAAAAATGTTGTCCAAATCAGTTCATACATAGAAGATAATTTCCGAAGTTAAACTAACGCTAAATTTAACTTATTTTTATTGGAAATAAATTATTTGCTTGTAGTTAAATTTTATTATTTTTATCGAAATTTTCCACAGCTTAGTGAAATCTTACTTTTTTTAAGTATGTCTCAAAAATTTTATGAACTAAACGTGAGTATAAAGTTGAATGCCGTACACATAAGTTCAATATGAACTAAAGCAAAAGAAGATTTTCGTACGATTCCCAAGAATAGTAAGAATGAACTACTGTATGGTTAAAATGGTCATGATTTGGCGCCAATGATTTTCTTCTTTACTTTTAGATAAATTTTTCTTCTATGAGATGATGTAATTTCGTGAACTGCAGGTAAAAGGTACAACAGGGCATTAAAATTTCTTCGTTTTAACAGCGCTTTGTGGAAATCTCAAAATGTGGAGTAAAATTTAGTTCAATTTTTGTGCGAGGTAGTTCATTTTTCCTATGAAACAGTTCACTTTTTTCGGAGTGGCGTTACACTTTGCACATCTATTCGTACTGGTACAAGCTACGGCTATATGTTCTTGAGTCAAACAGTTTATACAACAATGTGATCGTTTCTCGGGAGTCAAACGTGATTTGAAGTTCATGCACTGAAAAAACAGTGAACCCACCAGGAAAGATAACTTTCGATTAATTTTAGAAAATTTGGAACTTTTTTAGAAAATTTTAACTAAACGGTATTACAAGCGCTGGCATCACTCCGATATGGCAAAAATAAGTAAATATTTTTCGACAAATTCAAGAAAATTTATTAGACATAACTAAATTTTTTCAGTAGTTAAAGAAAATATTGTAGTTTTAAGAGAAATCTTGGAGTTCAAAATTGCAAGAATGTCTTTAGTGACATACGAAGTTCATGATGGACACATTTTTGGTAAAATTTACAAATTTAAAGAAATAATGAACTATTTTGTAAGAAATCCGAAATTAGGAAATCTTTATGCTTTATTTGTGTATAACTTTTTCCCGTTTTTTAGTTCATTTAACTAACATACGCAAAAAATTATTTGACTAAAATAAACTTTTTCCAAACATAATGATTCTATGAACTAATAAAGTTAATATGGCTTTAGTGAAATAGAGATTTCACTTTTTTTTGAGTGTGCCAACAAACTTGGAGCAAGACTTCACCATATGGTTCAACTTGCATATCGGACATCGCTGATCTGATATTTTCGTGTGGTGCTTCTTATATTGTTTAGATTTATCGAATGTGTTATACTTTTGGCGCGAGATAGCGTCACCCCCTGTTATCATGTCCGATACCCCTTAGAGAACATGATAACTTCCTGTAAGAAAATTATCTAATTCTTCCCATTTCGGTATTTCGCTGTTCTTCGCAATTGTTTGCTCCCATAGAGAAAGAGTCAATTTGGGCAACTTTGGTAAACAAAACTTGGGTCCCAGGTTCCTATCTCAGTATTCGAAAATTTCAAAACGGAAATGCAATTAGTTATTTCCCTTTTAAGTTTATTCAAACCAATTTCTTCAATTGAACAATATTATTCATTTGAATTCAATATTCAATTGGCTGTTTAAATTATAACTGTTCTATCGGTCCAGTTATTTTTGTTAAAGACAATTCTTCCAAAAGAATTATGTAATCAAATATTCTATGATATAGGAGCACACAACCACACGCTGAAAAAAATATTGACCTAATATGGAAGATTATGCAACTTAAATTTTAGGACTCAAAATTTACGCAATGCTATGGACAAAATTCTTTAAAACAATGACATTTTAATTAAAAGAAAGTTTATAATCCTTGCCGCATCTTTGGCTCGGAATCAACACCAAAATCCTTAAGGGAAGGTCAAAATCTTTGGATCCAAGTAAATTTTTATGTGTGTGCAGGAACGCTTCTGATATATTCAACAGGGGACACAAGTATCGAAAGTATCCAGATGTGTACGTACCTTGATTTTATTGGACCTAAATAGGTGGATTGCTTCCGTACCATTGATAAGGACCAAATGTTGCTTTCCACTATTATCCAAATACGTACCAAACGTTCCCTCGTCAAATGGCCGTAGTGCCAGGGATTTTATGTGCAGACGGGTTACCACAACGGCGCAATGGTTCTGAGCAGTGCTCTTATCCTTCCTCGGCAGTTGACTCGATTAACAACACTTTAGGGGTTGGAGTTATTTGGTGTTATACACGGTTTATTTATTTATTATATTCAATTTTATGCCCACAAACAAAATTAATTGACAAACAGTTTATAATTCTAACCACTTTAATTCTTTACAATAATTATACCCTTCACCACTACTGTGGTACAGGGTATAATAAGTTTGTGCATTTGTATGTAACGCCAAGAAATAGTGGTCATAGACCCATCTTTTAGTATACCGATCGGCTTAGAATTAAATTCTCGCTATTGGTTTTGGAAAAAATCGGTTCAGATTTAGATATAGCTGCCATATATATTTATCACCGATTTGGTCATAGTCATCGTATTTATCAACCGATTTTCTTGAAATACCGTACATCCAAATATTTTATGAATCTCGAAAATCTTGCAAAATATCAGCCAAATCGGTTCAGATTTAGATATAGCTCCCATATATATCTTTCGTCCGATTTATGACCACAGAGGCCAAAGTTTAATACCGATCTTCGTGAAATTTTGCACAGAGGGTAGAATTGACATTCTAACAATGCTTGGTAAATTTGATTGAAATCGATTCAAATTTAGATATAGCTCCCATATATATCTTTAGTCCGATTTGAACTTATATGGCCTCAAAATCCAGGGTATACTAAAAGATGGGTCTATGACCACTATTTCTTGGCGTTACATACAAATGCACAAACTTATTATACCCTGTACCACAGTAGTGGTGAAGGGTACACAAAAAAAAAAAAAAACAAGTAAGTAAAGTCTAAAGTCGGACGGGGCCGACTATATTATACCCTTCACCACTATGTAGACAAACATTTGGTTTGCATTTTCAGATACAAATACATATAATGGAGACAATTTTTTGTACTTCTAGAAAATCTCTAGAATTAAAATTTAAATTGGCTAACGCTATCCAGCTAATTGGCGGAAAATCCCATAGAAAATGTGTATAAAATATGAAACAGTCTACCATATTTCCCCAAACCCTGGTGTACGTATAGCTATATATAATCTGAACCGATTTTGACTAAATTTGACATGCATAGTTAGAATAATAATTCTGCTATCTCTGCAAAATTTCACGAAAATGGGAGTATAACTTTGGCCTCCGTGGTCATATGAGTCGGGCGAAATATCTATTTGGGAGCTATATCTAAATCTGAACTGATTTTAACCAAATTTGGCACATATAACCGTACCATTAAACGTACTCTTTGTGCAAAATTTGAAGCAAATCACTGCTAAACTATGGCTTCTGAGGCCATATAAGTCCAAATCGGACGAAAGATATATATAAGAGCTATATCTTAACCTGAACCGATATTTTGCAAGTTTTGCGAGACTAATAAAATATTCGGATGTACTGAATTTGAAGAACATCGGTTGATAAACACGCCAATTATGACCAGATCGGGGATAAATATATATGGCAGCTATATCTAAATCTGAACCGATTATTTCCAAAATCAATAGCGATGTCTTTGTCCCAAAAAACGACCTTCCCGTGTAAAAATTGGAGGATCCAATCCTATCTAATAATATCAAATTGGATCTAATTGGATCTGTTCAGATATTGGTTCAGACATAATTAGATATGCACAGATATGCTATATATGGTGCTAGATCTGGTTAGATATAATTGCAGATCTCATCATATATAGTATAATATCTAATTATAAATATCTGGCATATCTAATGATATATGCTTGGATAGGACCATATATAGCACTATATCTAATAAGATATGGTAGATATAACATCATATCTGACTATATATGGGGTTAAATACGGTCCAAAATATAATAAAAAAATCATGAACAAGTTAAAAAGATTTTTGAAATACACGTCTAAACCTCAATGTCATTATGTCAAATGTCAACGCCGTCAGGGGCATCACTTCTAAATAAATTTAACGCAAGACTAGCTGAGAAAATTAAGAAATTTAATATAATTGTTTTAAATGTGTTCCTTTGATAAAGTGTATATCGTTTCCTTTATTGCGGAGATTATGTAGGTAAGTAGATTGTATTTGTTATTTCCTTAGTAGTCATTTTCATATTGTTTTACTATTTTCTAGATTTGGAAAAAAGGAAACCTCAGTGGTGTACTGGTTACCATGCCCGCCTTGCATTCAAAAGGTCACGGGTTCAATCCCAGTTCCGACCAACACCAAAAATTATTTCGGCGGTGGATTATCTCCTCGTAGTAATGTTGGTGACATTTCTGCTTCAAAGATTCTCTAAGTTGTTTCAGCGCAACGTGAAATGCCGATAGGACTCGATTATAACAATGAGGTCCCATGTTATTGAGCTAATTATTGAATCGAGCAACAGTCAGTGATAAGTGAGATGTTGATCACTGTGATGTCATGATGGTCTGAATAGTATGTATGAGCCTAAAATAACAGCCTATCGCTATACCTAACCTAATCCCGAATACACTTTAAGTGTGAGTATTAAAAGCAACATAAAATTATATGGCAATTTTTATTGCAACTTAAAGAAGAATGATCCAAAACAATATATATATTATATATTCCCATATTTGTTTAATAATTGTTTTTTTTACTTAATTTCATTGCAGATTGCCTTAACGCTGTAATACTTTAGTCGCGTGTCTAAGTCCAAAGCAGAAGAAACAAACGAAAAAACCCTTGGACAACACTCTAACTCAACTGTCAATACTCTTAAATAGCTTTGATGGATCAATTTAAATTAAACATATTTATTATGCACATACTTTTTGTCTGTATTATTAAATAAAACAATTGATCTCATTTTATATACAAATTATGGGCTTTTATGTGTTGAAAGATCTCGAAAGATACAATTGTATCAAATAATATACAATTATATCAAATTAGATCTGATTAGATGTGTCTCATTTTTGAGATCTGATCAGATCCAATTTCATAGTATTTAGATCTGACCAGATATAACCATTTTTCGGATCTGCTCAGATCTGACCATATCTTGGCTCAGATCTAACCATATCAAATCAGATCCCCCAATTTTTACACGGGTTATGCCAAATTTGAGGACGATCGGACTTAACTTTGCACACAAAATTACATATACAGACAGACGGACGGACAGACAGATGGACGGACAGACAGACGGACATCGCTAAATCGACTCAGAATTTAATTCCAAGACGATCGGTATACTAAACGATGGGTCTCAGGCTTTTCCTTCTTGGCGTTACATACAAATACACATACTTATTATACCCTGTGCAACAGTAGTGGTGAAGGGTATAAATATGGGAAACATTTAAATCTGAAGCAATTTTAAGGAAACTTCACAAAAGTTTATTTATGATTTGTCGCTCGACATATATGTATTAGAAGTTTAGAAAAATTCGAATAATTTTTATAACTTTTCGACTAAGTAGAGGCGGTTTTACAAGGAAAATGTTGGTATTTTGACCATTTTTGTCGAAATTAGAAAAACATATATATGGGAACTATATCTAAATCTGAACCTATTTCAACCAAATTTGGCACGCATACCTACAATGCTAATTCTACTCCCTGTGCAATATTTTTTTTGGGATGGTCACGAATTAAAGTTTGTCCAAAATAAATTGCGGACATGTCAAGTAAAAATGATTGTTTCTATTGGTCCAAGAATTGGGAGATCTGCCTATTCACATATATTTAAAGATAGCTAAAGTTATAGGTTAATGGCGACGGTTAAAAGCGACATCTTTTGACGTTGTTCTCAATCTAAGCGAGTACGGGACAGGTTCATGTCGACGCTAAATATATATGAATGTTGGGTTGGAATTTGAGTTGAATTCCAATGTAAATGAGATATACAAAAAAGTACTGTATCTACTGGATTGGCTTAACTCAAAATCGAGATTTTACTGGAGTGTAATTTTAAAACACCATTCATTTCAATGGTTTGCTATTGTTTATCGTTATTGATGCAAATAATTTACCAAAAGGAGGTGTTCGAATGAGGGGGAATTGGGACGAAAGCAATGTTATGTATTACAGAATAGCGGTGCCAACTCTTTCGTCATTTTGACTATTTTTATACCCATCACCATCGAATGGTCACGGGGGTGTAATAAGTTTGTCATTCCGTTTGTAACACATAGAAATATCGATTTCCGTAAACTTTGTCAAGATCTGGTCAGATTTAAATAAATGTATATGGGAACATAAACCTTTATATACAGTCGAAGCTCGGTTTAACGAACGATATATTGTCAGACCCTTTCGTTATTTAGAAAAATTCGTTAAATCGAACGGGAATATTATATGTTAACTTTTATTGAAAATCTTAGTTTTTTTACCAGATGAGTAAAAATTCATAAGCATTTGGCAAAATTTAACTACAATCCTTCAAAACTGATGAACTTGACATATCTAGGTTAGATTGAAAAGAGGATCCAAGATTTGCTGTCTTATGGAGGCCTTTATAATCCCATGTCAATATTTGTGTGCTCTAACTTCTTAAACGAATTGCTTAATTTGTTTCCAGTCCCCGGTTTCAAGGTGGGCCTGGCATAGGTAGTGTTCATAGTAGCATCTTCCTAAAACGTCCTATATACACCATTACTATGCTGCTCCTCTCGGAATAGATGTGTGCAGTTTTATTTTTTTTAGTTTGTCGCAGTTTTTAAATTTTCATATAATTTATTGATTTCTATACTCTCTTGATTTTAAAATTGAATTGGATCTAGACATTTGCCTATAGGTCAACATATTTCAAATGTTTTTCTCTCTGGTGCAATTGGGATGATCAAAATAATACCGGTTTCTAAGAGTTTGTCCCAAACGCTCATGAGGACCTGTCTAGTCCTACTAAGTTCTCCCAGGTCATGTACTTTGGAATGAGCCGTGTCCTGCAGTGTAAATTTACCTCCCGTCAACGACAAACCCGTGTTAAAGTGTCCGGTCCCTTCCATACGTTTCGACCAGAACTGGGACTGGTCTATTCACACCAGGGAGTGGTCCTGTACCGGTTCTGTGGTAGATCCATTTCCCGTACCGGAGCTGCCACTCTACCTAACTTAACTTTACCTAGTTAGCCGACCATTGAATATGTGTTTGCAAATATTTGATGGAATCTAAATATTTTGGGAATGCCGTACTTGGTGGACATTTCCTAAGTACTTAAGCCATTCTCACAATCGTCAAATACTGCTGATTTGTTGTTGTTTATTTTCTTAAGATTAAAATAATTTTCGTTAAATCGAACGTAAATTTTCTTCAACCGTTCGTTATTTAGAATACTCAATGTTAAGAACTTGGACGTTCGTTAAACTGGATTTTCGCTAAATAGGATATTCGTTAAACAGAGCTTCGACTGTATAGCAACCAACACATTGGACGAATTTGATGTGGTATCGAAAATGTGGATCTACAAAGTGGTGCAGGGTATATAATATAGTCGGCCCCGCCCGACTATTATTGGGATTACTTGTTTAATCCCAATACTGGGAGTAAACAAGTAATACAAGCATTTACAAAGTGATCAATATAAACTTCCACTTTAGAAGGTATTCTTTCTGTTCCACTTTACAAGGTATTTTTATACCCTGCGCCACACTGTGCAACAGGGTATTATAAGTTAGTGCATATGTTTGCAACACCCAGAAGGAGACGAGATAGACACATGGTGTCTTTGGCAATAATGCTCAGGGTGGGTCCCTGAGTCGATCTAGCCATATCCGTCCGTCCGTCTGTCTGTGAACACATTTTTGTGATCAAAGTCTAGGTCGCAGTTTAAGTCCAATTGCCTTTAAATATGGCACAACTTCCTGTTTTGGGTCAGAACAGAACCCTATTGATTTTAGAAGAAATCGGTTCAGATTTAGATATAGCTCCCGTATATATATTTCACCCGATATGGACTTATATGGCCCCAGAAGACAGAGTTTTACCCTAATTTGCTTGAAATTTCGCACCAGGAGAACAATAAGTACTATAGTCAGGTGCGCCAAATTTCATTGAAATCGGTTCAGATTGAGATATAGCTCTCATATACATCTTTCGCCCGATATAGACTTATATGCCCCAGAAGCCAGAGTTTTAGCCCAATTTGGTTGAAATTTTGCACTAGGAGTACAATTAGTAGTGTAGTCAATTGTGCTTAATTTTATTGAAATCGGTTCAGATTTAGATATAGCTCCCATATATATATATGTTTCGCCCGATTTTCCGTCATATGACCACAGAGTTCAAAGTTGTAGTCCGATTTACGTGACATTTTGCACAGGGAGTAGAATTAAAATACTAAGTATGCATTTTAAAGTTGGTTGAAATCGGTTCAGATTTCTATATAGCCTCCATATATATGCTTTGCCGATTTGTGCAAAATTGACCAAAACACCCACGTTTTCCTTATAAAATCGCCACTGCTAAGTCGAAAACTTGTAAAAGTGACTCAAATTTTCCTTTATTTCTAATACATAACTATCTATCGACCGATAAATCATAAATACACTTTTGCGAAGTTAACTCAAAATTGGTTCAGATTAAAATGTTTTCCATATTTTGTTACTAAAGGGTGATACGGTCCAAATTTGGTCAATATAAACTTGACGTATTTCTTTCAATTTTGCATTTAAAAAACCTGAACACCCCTCATTTTGAAGGTGTGTGTGTGTAGAATGTTGCTCCCATTTTGATTTTGGAATTCACTCTTCAGTTGTCAAAATGCCGTCCAAGCAAGAAGAGCAGCGTTTCAAAATTTTGCTCGCGCATCGCGAAAATCCGAGCTACTCGCACGCAAAGCTGGCAAAATCGCTAAAAGTTGCCAAATCAACCGTTACAAATGTAATTAAAGTGTTTGGGGAACGTTTGTCGACAGCCAGGAAGTCTGGATCGGGGGGAAATCGAAAACCGGAAGCCGCTGAGACGACAAAGAGAGTTGCCGGTAGTTTCAAGCGAAACCCTAACCTCTCTCTCCGAGATGCCGCAAATAAGCTGGGTGTATCGTCTACAATCGTGCATCGAGCCAAAAAACGAGCCGGACTATCGACTTACAAGAAGGTAGTGTCCAAATCACGATGATAAACAAAATACGACGACCAAAGCGCGATCCCGGAGGCTGTACACGACGGTGCTGACGAAGTTTGACTGCGTGGTAATGGACGACGAAACCTACGTCAAAGCCGTCTACAAGCAGCTTCCGGGACAGGAGTTTTATACGGCAAAAGGAAGGGGAAAGGTAGCAGATATTTTCAAGCACATAAAACTGTCAAAGTTCGCAAAGAAATATCTGGTTTGGCAAGCCATCTGTACCTGTGGCTTGAAAAGCAGCATTTTCATAGCTTCCGGGACTATCAACCAAGAAATTTACGTGAAAGAGTGTTTGAATAAATGTCCACTGCCTTTCCTGAAGAAACACGGTTGTTCCGTACTGTTTGGCATCTTGCCATCTTGGATTTGGCATCTTGCCATTACGGTAAAAAGGCCATGGAGTGGTACGCCGCCAACAACGTGCAGGTGGTTACCAAGGACAAGAACTCTCCCAACACGCCAGAGCTCCGCCCAATTGAGAAATACTGGGCTATTGTCAAGCGGAACCTAAAGAAGACCAAAGAAACTGCTAAGGACGAGCAGCAGTTCAAGGCAAACTGGCTTTCTGCGGCGAAGAAGGTGGACAAGGTGGCTGTACAAAATCTGATGGCAGGTGTCAAGCGTGAGGCCCGGCAATTCGGATTTGGAAAAGCGAAAGCCTAACTGAATATTTTTCCTGAATTTTATACTAATTGAACTTGAACAAGAAATTTAATTTGATTTTTTAAATAAACGATTTCACCGATTTACACGCGTTTTCCCTTGACCAAATTTTGACCGTATCACCCTTTAATATAGTGTACCATCCCAGGGCATTCTATTGTCTATAGATTATAAATTTTGTTCAGATGGAGTCAGATTTAAATGTATGTATTTGGGAGAAAAATATATAGCACCCAACACATTTGACGGATTTGATATAGTATCGAAAATGTGGATTTACAAAGTGGTGCAGGTCCATACTCATATATACCCCCATACAAACCGATCCCCAGATTCGGTATTGGAGCCTCTTGAAGGAGTAAAATTCATCCGATCCGGTTCAAA
Organism: Haematobia irritans; assembly: GCF_050003625.1. Lineage (NCBI taxonomy): Eukaryota > Metazoa > Arthropoda > Insecta > Diptera > Muscidae > Haematobia > Haematobia irritans. Next base: position 114,314,869 of record NC_134400.1, read on the forward strand.
TTTGGTACGTGGTGTTAGTTTATAGTCTTTAGCAAGCATGCCAAAATTGGTCCATATCGGTCCATAATCATATATAGCCCCCATATAAACCGATCCCGAGATTTGGTTTTGAAGCCTCTTGGAGGAGCAAATTTCATCCGATTCAGTTGAAATTTGGTACATTGTGCTAGTATATGGCCGTTAACAACGATGCCTAACTAGGTCCATATCGGTCTATAGATATATATAGCCCTCAGATAAACCGATCCCCAATCACACAAAACTTGGTCCATATCTATCCGATTTGCCTGAAATTGGAAATCTAGAGGTATTCTAGGACCATAAAGAGGTGTGCCGAAAATGGGGTGTATCGGTCCATGTTTTGATATAGCCCCCATATAGACCGATCTCCCGATTTTACTTCTTGGGCTTCTAGAATCCGTAGTTTTAATCCAATTTACCTGAAATTTGAAACCTAGAGGTACTCTAGGACCCTAAAGACGTGTGCCGAAAATGGTGAGTACCGGTCCATGTTTTGATATATAGCACCATATAGACCGATCTCCCGATTTTATTTCTTGGTCTTCTAAAATCCGTAATTTTAACCCAATTTGCCTCAAATCGGAAATCTAGAGGTATTCTAGAACCTTAAGAAGGTGTGCCGAAAATGGTGAGTATCGGTCCATGTTTGGTATAGCCCCCATATAGCCCGATCTCCCGATTTTACTTCTTCGTCTTCTAGAATTCGTAGTTTTTATCCAATTTGCCTGAAATTTTAAATCTAGAGGTATTCTAGGACCATAAAGGCGTGTGTCGAAAATGGTGAGTACCGGTCCATGTTTTGATATAGCCCCCATATAGACCGTTCTCCCGATTTTACTTCTTGGGCTTCTAGAATCCGTAGTTTTTACCCAATTTGCCTGAAAAAATCAAGATTTAATTCTTACTCGTATGTTAACTGAAATTAATTTAGCTGTCGAACTAACATATATCCTATTTTTAACTTTTGTTACCTTTGTTCACTCCTGGTTGGAAAATGTCGTGAGTCTCGTGAATCACGTGAATTGTTGTGAATCGTGCGTGAGCATACGTGGGTACTGGTTTTCATTTCGTAATTGTGCGTGATTGGCTACCACAAGTATCGTGCGTAAGCGTGTGTGAATAAACATGTTGATTCGTGAGAGTGAGTGAAATTTCACTGACTCGCACACCTCTATTCCTAGCCAAAGATGAGGCTTCTTTAAAATAAAGACATCAAGCAAACTCTTCCAATTCCGACTCCACAATCATGATGGCAATGGAATATAGTATACTACAGTGAAACCTATGAACGGTGAACACCCATGGTCGCCTAAATTTTGTCCACATCTGAGAGGTGTCAAGATATGAGAGTTTGATTTTAATTTGTTAATTATCAAACGTCCCCAGACAACTGTCCACTTTTGAGAGGTGTCCGGTTTTCGGAGTGTTCAAGTTTTAGAGGTCTCACAAGAGAACTTACAAGGTTTCACTGTATTTGATTTACATTCCTCATTTTCATTACTACAAACTAATTTAATATAATATTTTATCAAGGAGTGATGTAGAAGATAACAATAGGTCATGTTTTCGATTGTTCCACCTCCCTTTTACACCATGTCTTATTGAGAAGCAAAGGTTTTCACAGTTTACCGAAAGGTATGGTGTACGGAAAGGTATTTTTACATAAAACGTAAGTACATATGCTCAAGAATTTCATAGTGTTTACCATTTGCAAAGTCATTGATTCATCTAAAGTGTCAAAAGCATTTATTTTACGTGTCGTTAGAGCTTTTGTCAAATCCAGCATTAAACACTTGAGAAATTAAGAAGGTATGCTGTACATATCTCGTACCGCTGCCATTGTTACATGGGTAAATCCTTTTGGTGATGATATGTTAAACATGTGATCTGGCTCTAGGAATTAAACTAAATAAGAGCTATGTTCATCCTTTGATATGTGTGCTAGAAATTCTTTTTATTGTTGTAGTTTTGTAGTGTAACTGATTGGGCATGGATACGTCGAACCTGGTTAGGCCTTGGAAAATTAATCCCTTTAATTTATTTTAATTCGATAACACCCAGGTACATTGGGTAGTTTATGAAGTGAATATAGGGAACATGATTTTTCGTTATCTGGTCGTGGAGGGGCGAAGGAGAGGAGAGGCTTTCCCTTTTCCGATTTGTTTTAAAAATTTAAAGTAGAGGATTGTCTCTAAATGTGAACTCGGTACATGATATTTGGATAAGCCTATTGCCAGATTTAAAAAATATACAAGTAAGTAAAGTCTAAAGTCGGGCGGGGCCGACTATAGTATACCCTTCACCACAATGTAGACCAAAATTTGTGTTACCATCACAACTCCTTCAAATTTGTTTGGAGTTATTATGACGGTTTATATTCCCATATACAAATATTTATATCTTAACCGATGTGGAGACAATTTTTTATACTTCTACAAAATCTCTACAATTAAAATTTAAAACGGTTAACGTCCTGGGATGAAACACAATGTTAGTAAAAAACAAGTATATACAGCAGTAAGTTCGGCCGGGCCGAATCTTAAATATCCACCATCATGAATAAAATATTACGGTTTCCTTTGAAATTTCAGGGGGGTTTGAGGACAGATCAAGCAGAGCAGTTCAACCAGTACACTTCACGAAGATAAAGATTTTACCTATGAAGACTACATCAGATTCTGGATTTATAAGAACCATTTTTGTTTGAGTTTTAGAGGAATCATTAACATCTCTTGTAAGTGTGCAAGAAAATTATAAAATAATGTCTTGATATGAAATCTTAAATCTGTAGATTTTCACCCGAGAAGTAACATAAAATCTGGAAATTTTGCATTGAGTTTCAAGCAATTTTCATGATCTGTGCGCCTTCTATACCCTCAAGAATGAAATCGGTCTATATGGAGGCTTTACCAAATGGACCGATAAAAACTTAATCCGATACACGTTTTTGTGAGCCTTACATACCAGAATATTTACAATTTCAGGCAAATCGAAAAAAACTACGGTTTCTACAAACCTAAGCAGTTAAATTGGGAGATCGTTCTTATGGGGGCTATACTAAAATATGGACCGATACTCACCGTTTTCGGCACACCCGAAAATACCTCTAGATTTTCTATTTCAGGCAAATTGGATAAAAACTACGGTTTCTATAAGCCCAAGACCCAAATCGGGAGGTCGGTTTATATGGGGATCATACCAAAACATGGACCGATACTCACCATTTTTGGCGCACCTTTTTATGGTCGAAAAATACTTCTAGATTTCCAATTTCAGGCAAACTGGATAAAAACTGCGGTTTCTATAAGCCCAAGAAGTAAAATCGGGAGATCGGTCTATATAGGGGCTATACCAAAACATGAACCGATACTCAACATTTTCGGCACACCTCTTTATGGTCCTAAAATACCTCTGCACGCAAAGAAAAAAAAAACGTTTGGAAAACGTCGGTACACGTTTTTCTTTTGTTAGAATTTTTTGAATTGCTTATTTTTTAATTATTACAAATTTTTTATTTTTTCAAAAAAAAAAAATTATTTTTGAAACAACAACATAGTCCATTTCGTTTATATCAAACACTGTTCTTGTCTGACTTTAGGTTTTAATAAGATACATTTTACAGTTCAAAATTTAATATAGTACAATGTAATGTTGAACATTTTTTTGGAATCTTCCGAACACATCTCGAATATATGTAAAAAAAACAAAACAAACTTTGGTCGAAGCAGGGATCGAACCCACGACCCTTGGCATGCAAGTCGGACGTAGCAACCACTGCTCCACGGTGCCAAACTAAATGTTTGTTTCTGTTAAATAAACTTTGTTTATTCGGTTCGTGGGCGCCGCAAGCTATGCTATATAAATATAACTTATATGGATAACTATCTATTGATGACCATAACAGGTACATTGGTTAGTGTGTTGACTTATAAAGTGCATGGTCCGCGGTTCGATTATCCGTCCAGGCTAAAGGTAAAAAAAAATTTTAAATCTATAAAATCGTATAATTTCTTCTACATTATTGGTATTACAGGAAAAGGTGTTAAAAACTAAAAAACCTCGTGGATGTGAGAAAGATGTGAGGGAAAATGCAATTAGCAAGAACACAATGTTTTTTTTTTTTTTTTTTTTTTTTTGAGTTAGCCTTTGTGAAATTGTATATACTTTTCTTCCAAATACACTTCCTTACAGCGAAAAGCAAATGAGAAACGAACTTTGTTTGTCTAAAATTTCGTTTGGGAGGAAAGAATTATTTTTTTGCGTCTAGATTTCCAATTTCAGGCAAATTGGATAAAAACTACGGTTTCTATAAGCCCAAGAAGTAAAATCGGCAGATCGGTCTATATAGGGGCTATACCAAAACATGGACCGATTCTCACTATTTTTTGCACACCTCTTTATGGTCATAAAATTTCTCTAGATTTCAAATTTCAGGCAAATTGGATAAAAACTACGATTTCTATAAGCCCAAGACCCCAAATCGGGAGGTCGATTTATATGGGGACTATATCAAATCCTGGACCGATATAGCCCATCTTCGAACTTGACCTGCCTGCAGACAAAAGATGAGTTTGTACAAAATTCCAGTACGATTGCTTCATTATTGAAGACTGTAGCGTGATTACAACAGACAGCCAGACAGACAGACGGACATGGTTATATCGTCTTAAAATTTCTCTCTGATCAAGAATATATTTACTTTATATAGTCGGGAATCGATATTTCGATGTGTTACAAACGGAATGACAAAGTTATTATACCCCCGTCACCATTCTATGGTGGTGGGTATAAATATGGGAAATATAAAACTAGAGCAATTTTAATGCAATTGTACAAAATAGCATCTATGATATATTGGACGATAGATATGTATTCGAGATATAGGACAGCTTGGGTAATTTTTACAATTTTTTTTTTTTAGTAGATCTCACCAAGATATGTGGTCAATTGTGCGTTGTGATATATTATTTGGCCAAGATATTTCCACAAGTCGGTGCCTTATTTAACAGTGTGTAGGATATGACTACGATATGGGGAAATTTTGGCCATATTTGCATAAACCCGAAGAACAAATATATGGAGGCTTTATGTAAATCTGAACCAAATTAACCACACTTAAATATCTGAACCATAATTTACACACATAAATATCATATTAAATATATTCTCTGTGGAAAGTACCGAGTCAATTGGAGGAAAATCCCATTGAAAATGGGTCTAAGATATGAAACATTCTACCATATTTGCCCAACTCTGGCGTACATATGGCTACATCTAAATCTGAACCGATTTTGACCACATTTGACATGCATGGTTATAATAATAATTCTGGTATCTATGCAATCGGAGTATAACTTTGGCCTCCGTGGTTATATGAGTGTAAATCGGGCGAAAGATATATATATATGGGAACTATATATAAATCTGGACCGATTTCAAACAAATTTGGAAAACTCAACGATACAATTAAACGTACTCCTTGTGAAGCAAATCAGTACAAAACTCTGTCTTTTGGGGCCATAGAAGTGCAAATCGGACGAAAGATATATATGGGAGCTATATATAAACCGGAACCGATTTCAACCAAATTTGGCAAACTCAACGATACTATTAAACGTACTCCTTGTGAAGCAAATCAGTGCAAAACTCTGGTTTTTGGGGCCATAGAAGTGCAAATCGGACGAAAGATATATATGGGAACTATATCTAAATCTGAACCGATTTCAATCAAATTTACCAAGCATTGGTAGAATGTCACTTCTACTCTCTGTACAAAATTTCACGAAAATCGGTTGTAATCTTTGGCCTCTGTTGTCATATGAGTCTAAATCGGACGAAAGATATATATGGGAGCTATATCTAAATCTGAACCGATTTGGATGATATTTTGCAAGTTTTTCGAGACTCATAAAATATTCAGATGTACGAAATTTCAAGAACATAGGTTGATAACACGCCAATTATGACCAGATCGGGGATAAATATATATGACAGCTATATCTAAATCTGAACCGATTTTTTCCAAAATCAATAGCGATTGTCTTTGTTCCAAAAAACGACCCTGTGGCAAATTTGAGGACGATATGACTTAAACAGCGACCTGTACTTTGCGCACAAAATTACATGAACAGACAGACGGACGGACAGACAGACGGACATCGCTAAATCGACTCAGAATTTAATTCTAAGACGATCGGTATACTAAACGATGGGTCTCATACTTTTTCTTCTTGGTGTTACATACAAATGCACAAACTTATATTATACCATGTACCACAGTAGTGTTGAAGGGTATAATAACCCAGCAAAAAAAATTGGAAGTTGTTCCACAAACATTTCTTTTAAAGCCCATCCCAGAATCCCCCATCGAGTTTTTTCAACTTCCGATGCAGTCCTTTTGGACAAGTCCACAAACATTTCTTCTAAAGCGCATCGTGGGATCCCCCAATATTTTTTTCCACTTCTGATGCAGTCCTGCAAATTTTGGACAATTAAAGTGTACAAAAAATAGAAAACAAAAAAAAAAAAAACAGAAAATTAATAAAAACCAGTAAGGAAAGTCTAAAGTCGGGCGGGGCCGACTATATTATACCCTGCACCACTTTGTAGATCTAAATTTTCGATACCATATCACATCCGTCAAATGTGTTGGGGGCTATATATAAAGGTTTGTCCCAAATACATACATTTAAATATCACTCGATCTGGAAGAATTTGATAGACTTCTACAAAATCTATAGACTCAAACTTTAAGTCGGCTAATGCACTAGGGTGGAACACAATGTTAGTAAAAAAATATGGGAAATGTATAAATCTGAAGCAATTTTAAGGAAACTTCGAAAAAGTTTATTTATGATTTATCGCTCGATATAGAATACATATAGAAGTTTAGGAAAATTAGAGTCATTTTTACAACTTTTCGACTAAGCAGTGGCGATTTTACAAGGAAAATGTTGGTATTTTGACCATTTTTGTCGAAATCAGAAAAACATATATATGGGAGCTATATCTAAATCTGAACCGATTTCAACCAAATTTGGCACGCATAGCTACAATGCTAATTCTACTTCCTGTGCAAAATTTCAACTAAATCGGAGTTAAAAATTGGCCTCTGTGGTCATATGAGTGTAAATCGGGCGAAAGCTTTATATGGGAGATATATCCAAATCTGAACCGATTTCAAGCAAATTTGGCACGCATAGTAACAACGCTAATTCTACTCCCTATGCAAAATTTCAACTAAATCGGAGCAAAAAATTGGCCTCTGTGGGCAAATGAGTGTAAATCGGGCGAAAGCTATATATGGGAGCTATATCTAAATCTGAACCGATGTTGCTGATATTTTGCAAGTTTTTCGAGACTCATAAAATATTCGGATGTACGGAATTTGAGGAAGATCGGTTGATATACACGCCAATTATGACCAGATCGGTGAAAAATATATATGGCAGCTATATCTAAATCTGAACCGATTTTTTCCAAAATCAATAGGGATCGTCTTTGAGCCGAAACACGGCCCTATACCAAATTGTAGGACAATCGGACTAAAACTGCGAGCTGTACTTTGCACACAAAAATACATCAACAGACAGACAGACAGACAGACAGACGGACAGACAGACGGACAGGCAGACGGACATCGCTAAATCGACTCAGAATTTAATTCTAAGCCGATCCGTATACTAAAAGGTTGGTCTATGATTACTCCTTCTTGGCGTTACATACAAATGCACAAACTTATTATACCCTGTACCACAGTAGTGGTGAAGGGTATAAAAATAATAATAAAAAATAAATAAATTTCATCCCCGCTGTGATTTGAAACTTTGCCGCTTGACTTTTTCGCTTCCATGGAAGTTATTTTGAGATGGTTTTGCAAATTACGAGAATTTTTAATTTTTTTGTTGATTTTTAATGGAAAAAATATATTTATACGAAAATATATGCCGAAAATAAAAAATAAAAACGATGCATAACATAAAAAAATATTTTTTAGAAAAATATTTGATAAAAAAAAAATTGCCGCTGGTGAGATTTGAACCTGCATTTCTTATTTTTTCGTTCATACTAATAAAGAACATCTCGAGAAACAATTAGAATGTTATTCCTTGGTGTCATATTACGATCATATCACAAACATTTGAATTGACCTTTCGACGCTTTAGGTTCACTGGCGTTGGTGGCTGAGTGTGCTGAGGCGTTCTGTTATGGTGCCAGCAAACCCAGGGTCAATCCCTGGTCGGAGAGAAAAAGTTTTTCAAATTGTAAAAATTAGATAATAGGAAAATAATAGTGTAATAAAACATGTGGATGAAAAAAAGTGAAATTGGTTAAAAAATTCTTTTTTTTCGCTTTTTAAATTTCTTCATTCAAATTAGCTTCCAGGGCACAACTTCTAAAGCAATGCAAAGGATCCAAAAAGGGAGTACTTCCGTCATATGACAAGCCCATGTAAAATTCATTGGAGATGATCCAAGTTTGCACTACTTCCAGATCACAGATTGGGGACCCAAACTACTTTTTTGGAAGCTCGTTTTTTGCTGGGAATTTACATGAAATTGACAGACAGTGTAGAGGGTGCTTCATTTTCCGGTAAAAATTGTGGAAAGGCTTGGTCTCCGTGCCCATCATTTTAACACATTTTTAAAGTACTCTTTGTATGATGTTTGGATGTAGTTGAAATTAAATCCATCTTCTCATCAGGTATGTTGCGGAGAAGGATACCTCCTAAACACAGTACATAATTTAAAGAAAAAAAAAACAAAATTGGCGCAAAGGGACTATCCTTTCCGCAATGGTTAGTGAAGACGGATTATTTTACACCAGCATATTCGCTGTATTTCTGTAAATAAATGAAAAAACAACAAATAGTTCCTTAAAAATATGCTTTGAAAAGCGCAGAGAAGCATGCCGGGCAGAGATAGTCTGTATCAAACTTTTTTAGGTTTGCGACTGTCGCAAAGTTGTAAAAGTCGTAAACTTCACATACGAGTCGTAAATGTAGAAAACGTAACTAAAGTCGCAAACTCAAAATACTTTAGTCGCGTCAGCTAGGCAGCGAATTCGATGATATCCAAGACGATGGTATGTGCGAAGAAGTTTCAATTCTTAGGAATGTTCAGAATCTTCGGTTTTAGTCCCCACATTTTCCCTATTGCATTTTGCACGAGTACTGTGGATTTTCTCACCCTTTCTCAGCTTTAAGTTCAGTCTCCTGTCCAATATAACCCCAAGGTATTTTGCACACTCACCAATTTCGATACCACCTAAGAAAATAAGCTTGACCGTGGGAAAAATTTCACAAATTTCTGCAGAAACTCACAGTGAATACTGTCAAACTAAATTAAAAAATGTTCAGGATTTCTTCTATTCAAAATTAGGTTTTCTACAGTAGGTTTACGACTTTTGCGACAAACGTATTATACCGTCGCAAATGTACGTCGCAAAAGTCACAGTTTGTGACAGGCCAACCCTGATGCTAGGTTCGTCTAGTAATTTATAATTTCAGTAAGAACACAATATTCGTTTGAAGAAAATGCTTCCAAACAATGTTTCGGAAATATCCAAAAATATATATGCTTCCTGGTTTGGGACATACAAGCAAAAAAATAATTCTTTCCTCCCAAACGAAATTTTAGACAAACAAAGTTCGTTTCTCATTTGCTTTTCGCTATAAGGAAGTGTATTTGGAAGAAAAGTATATACTTTTTGTGATAAACGTTTATTCTTTTCCAGGATGTAAAAACAATTTCATAAAGATAAACTAAAAAAAATTGTTTTCTTGCTATTTGCATTTTCCCTCACATCTTTCTCACATCCACGAGGTTTTTTTATACCCTGCGCCACACTGTGGAACAGGGTATTATAAGTTAGTGCATATGTTTGTAACACCCAGAAGGAGACGAGATAGACACATGGTGTCTTTGGCAATAATGCTCAGGGTGGGTCCCTGAGTCGATATAACCATGTCCGTCTGTCCGTCCGTCCGTTTGTGATCAAAATCTAGGTCGCAATTTAAGCCCAATCGGCTTCAAATTTGGCACATGTTCCTAAATTGGGACAGCATAGAACCCTATTGATTTTGGAAGAAATCGGTTCAGATTTAGATATAGCTCCCATATATATCTTTCGCCCGATATGCACTAATATGGATCCAGCAGCCAGAGTTTTATACCGATTTGCTTGAAATTTTGTACAAACATAACACTTAGTCGTATAGTCAAGTGTGCCAAATTTGATTGAAATCGGTTCATATATATCTTTCGCCCGATATGGATTTATATGACCCCAGAAGCCAGAGTTTTGGTCGAATTTGGTTGAAATTTTGCACTAGGAGTACAATTAGTAGTATAGTCAAGTGTGCAAAATTTGGTTGAAATCGATTTAGATTTAGATATAGGTCCGATATATATCTTTCGCCCGATTTGGACTAATATGGTCTTAAAAGCCAGAGTTTTGGCCCAATTTGGTTGAAATTTTGCACAGGGAGTAGAATTAGCATTGTAGCTATGTGTGCCAAATTTGGTTGAAATCGGTTCAGATTTAGATATAGCTCCCATATATATGTTTTTCTGACTTCGACAAAAATGGTCAAAATACCAACATTTTACTTGTAAAATCGCCACTGCTTAGTCGAAAAGTTGTAAAAATGACTCTAATTTTCCTAAACTTCTAATACATATATGTCGAGCGATAAATCATAAATAAACTTTTGCGAAGTTTCCTTAAAATTGCTTCAGATTTAAATGTTTCCCATATTTATACCCTTCACCACTACTGTGGTACAGGGTATAATAAGTTTGTGCATTTGTATGTAACGCCAAGAAGGAAAAGTCTGAGACCCATCGTTTAGTATACCGATCGTCTTAGAATTAAATTCTGAGTCGATTTAGCGATGTCCGTCTGTCTGTCTGTCCGTCTGTCTGTCTGTTGATGTATTTTGCAAAGTACAGCTCGAAGTTTTAGTCCGATTGTCCTAAAATTTGGTATAGGGTTCTGTTTCGGCTCAAAGACGATCCCTATTGATTTTGGAAAAAATCGGTTCAGATTTAGATATAGCTGCCATATATATATTTCACCGATCTGGACATAATTGGCGTGTATATCAACCGATCTTCCTCAAATTCCGTACATCCGAATATTTTATGAGTCTCAAAAAACTTGCAAAATATCAGCCAAATCGGTTTAGATTTAGATATAGCTCCCATATATAGCTTTCGCCCGATTTACACTCATTTGCCCATAGAGGCCAATTTTTTGCTCCGATTTAGTTGAAATTTTGTATAGGGAGTAGAATTAGCATTATAGGTATGCGCGTCAAATTTGGTGGAAATCGGTTCAGATTTAGATATAGCTCCCATATATAGCTTTCGCCCGACTTACACTCATATGACCACAGAGGCCAATTTTTTGCTCCGATTTAGTTGAAATTTTGCACAGGGAGTATAATTAGCATTGTAGCTATGCGTGCCAAATTTGGTTGAAATCGGTTCGGATTTAGATATATCTCCCATATATAGCTTTCGCCCGATTTGCACTCCTATGACCACAGAGGACAATTTGTAACTCCGATTTAGTTGAAATTTTGCACAGGGAGTTGAATTAGCATTGTAGCTATGCGTGCCAAATTTGGTTGACATCGGTTCAGATTTAGATATAGCTCTATCAAATTCTGTCCAGATCGAGTGATATTTAAATGTAAAAACCTTTCTATATAGCACCCAACACAATTGACGGATGTGATATGGTATCGAAAATTTAGATCTACAAAGTGGTGCAGGGTATAATATAGTCGGCCCCGCCCGACTTTAGACTTTCCTTACTTGTTTGTTCTTAACACCTTTCCCTGTAATACCAATAATGTAGAATACCAATAATGCAGTAATACCAATAATGCAGTGGTTGCTACGTCCGACTTGCATGCCAAGGGTCGTGGGTTCGATCCCTGCTTCGACCAAAGTTTTTTTTTGTTTTTTTTTTACATATATTCCAGATATGTTCGGAAGATTCCGAAAAAATGTTCAACATTACATTGTACTATATTAAATTTTGAACTGTAAAATGTGTCTTATTAAAGACCTAAAGTCAGAAAAGAACAGTGTTTGATATAAACGAAATGGACTGTGTTGTTGTTTCAAAAATAACTTTTTTTTTATTGAAAAATTAAAAATTTTGTAACAAACGATTTTTTTTGGTGATAAAAGTTTAAAATTTTCTAAACAATTCAAAAAACTCTAACAAAAGAAAAACATTTACCAAACGTTTTTTTTCTTTGCGTGTAGTGAAGCGATTTATTGAGTGTGTAAATTCATAGCGAAAACTGCGTAAAACAAATGATTTTTATATATCACCTCAAAAGAGAGATTACAAGCAATAACTACAAGAGACTACTTGCAAAATAAATGGAATACATGGGAATTATGAAATGTCTAAAATTTAAATACGACAACAAAAAAAAAAAAATCTGCAGTTAAACTACGCTAATTTTAATTAATTTTTATTGCAAAAAAAAATATTAAACTTTATTTTTTTTTTGAAAATTTTCCACAGCCCAATGAAATAATCCTGTTTAAGTATGTGCCAAACATTTTATGAACTAAACGTGGGTATAAATTTCAATGACCGTACACATAAGTTCAATAAGAACTACAGAAAAACAGAAAAAAAAAATTATACGATTCCTAAAAATAATAAAATAAGAATGAACTACTGCACAGAAAAAAAAAATTCACGAAAATTTTTCCAATTAAAATCTTAATTGAGTTTTAAAAAATAAAATTTAATTGATTCAACAAATTTTTAATTGAAACAAAAATCAATCACACAAATTAATAGTATCAATTAATTTTTTAATTGATACTATCATTTCTGTGATTGAAGATATTTCAAATAAAAAATTAATTGGATCAATTAATTTCGTGATTGAATCAGAAAACATTTTTTTGTGTGGTTAAAATGGCTACATTTAGTTCATTTATTCTTCTTATATTAAAAGAACAATGAAGTCATTTGCAACCAAAGGCCTCGATCACCTTAAATAGCACAAGGCCTTATTTGCTGTGCACAAAAGTGAGCGGTGGTTATATTATTTATATGTTAAAACTTTGAATTTTATAATGACAGGTGTATTGATGCTTTTGCTAGTGAATGTTAAGAAGTTCTTAATATGTCTTCTTAATTAAAAACTACTTCGTATTTTTATTGTTTTGTTTGGAATTTACAAGTGTATAGCAATTTCAATAGTAAGAAGTCCCTTGTAATGAGTGACATTTGTTCGAATCTTCAGACATCTTAAACCCAAATCAATAGAACAATAGCTTCTTTAAGAAGTTCTGTAACACACAGAATTTAGTATATATGGAAGTTTCTCGTTTCGTACGCCTTCTATCCCCTCAAGAAATTAAACCACAAACATTAAGGCACAGAGAAGCGGGCCGGGTTGGGCTAGTGATTTTCAAGAAACGATTAAGCAATGCATCCACATTAGGAGGATTCATGATGAAAACAAGTAAGGAAAGTATTAAGTCGGGTGGGGTCGACTATATTATACCCTGCACCACTTTCTTGATCCACATTTTCGATACCACATCAAATCTTTCAAATACGTTGGGCGCTTTATATAAAGGTTAATGTGCCCATTAAAATCTGACAAGAGCTGGACAAAATTTGTTAGACTTCTACATCTATAGACTTAAAATTTCAGTCGGCTAATGCCCTGGGGTGGAACACAATGTTAATAAAAAACAAGTAAGGAAAGTCTAAAGTCGGGCGGGGCCGACTATATTATACCCTGCACCACTTTGTAGATCTAAATTTTCGATACTATATCACATCCGTCAAATGTTGGGTGCTATATATAAAGGTTTGTCCCAAATACATACATTTAAATATCACTCGATTTGGACAGAATTTGATAGACTTTTACAAAATCTATAGACTCAAAATTTAAGTTGGCTAATGCACTAGGGTGGAACACAAATTAGTAAAAAAACTATGAGCAACATTTAAATCTGAAGCAATTTTAAGGCAACTTCGCAAAAGTTTATTTATGATTTATCGCTCGATATTTACTATATTTACTAATTGTACTCCTAATGCAAAATTTCAACCAAATTCGGGCAAAAAAACTGGCTTCTGGGGCCATATAAGTCCATATCGGGCGAAAGATATATATGGGAGCTATATCCAAATCTTAACCGATTTCAATCAAATTTTGCACACTTGACTATACGACTAAGTGTTATGTTTGTACAAAATATCAAGCAAATCGGTATAAAACTCTGGCTGCTGGGCCCATATTAGTGCATATCGGGCGAAAGATATATATGGGAGCTATATCTAACTTGGAACCGATTTCTTTCAATTCTATTCTGACCCAAATTAGGAACATGTGCCAAGTTTGGAGGCGATTGGACTTAAATTGCGACCTAGACTTTGATCACAAAAATGTGTTCACAGACAGACGGACGGACGGACGGACGGACAGACGGACATGATTATATCGACTCAGGTACCCGCCCTGAGCATTATTGCCAAAGACACCATGTGTCTATCTCGTCTCCTTCTGGGTGTTACAAACATATGCACTAACTTATAATACCCTGTTCCACAGTGTGGCGCAGGGTATAAATATGGGAAAGATTTAAATATGAAGCAATTTTAAGGAAACTTCACAAACCTTTATTTATGCTTTATCGCTAGATATATATGTATTAGAAGTAGAGGAACATTAGAGTAATTTTTACAACTTTTCGACTAAACAGAGGCGATTTTAAAAGGGAAATGTTCGTATTTTGACCATTTTTGTCGAAATCAGAAAAACATATATATGGGCGCTATACCTAAATCTGAACCGATTTCAACCAAATTTGGCACGCATAGCAACAATGCTTATTATACTCCCTGTGCAAAATTTCATCTAAATCGCAGTAAAAAATTGGTCTCTGTGGTCATATGAGTGTAAATCGGGCGAAAGCTATATATGGGAGCTATATCTAAATCTGAACCGATTTCAATCAAATTTGGCACACTTGACTACACTACTAGCTGTACTCTTAGTGCAAAATTTCAATCAAATTGGGCCAAACCTCTGGCTTCTAGGGCCATATTAGTCCATATCGGGCGAAAGATATATATGGGAGCTATATCTAAATCTGAACCGATTTCAACCAAAATTTGGCACACATGACTACACTACTAATTGTACTTCTAGTGCAAAATTTCAACCAAGTTGGGGCAAAACTCTGGCTTCTAGGACCATATTAGTCAATATCGGGCGAAAGATATATATGGGAGCTATATTTAAATATGAACCTATTTCTTCCAAAATCAATAGGGTTCTATTCTGACCCAAAACAGGAACATGTACCAAATTTGAAGTCGATTGGACTTAAACTGCGACCTAGACTTTGATCACAAAAATGTGTTCACAGACAGACGGACGGACGGACGGACAGACGGACATGGTTATATCGACTCAGGGAACCACCCCGAGCATTATTGCCAAAGACACCATGTGTCTAACTCGTCTCCTTCTGGGTGTTACAAACATACGCACTAACTTATAATACCCTGTTCCACAGTGTGGCGCAGGGTATAACAAGTACGAGTAGCCATGTCCGTCTGTCTGTCTGTTGTAATCACGCTTCAATCTTCAATAATGAAGCAATCGTGCTGAAATTTCGCACAAACTCGACTTTTATCTGCAGGTAGGTCAAGTTCGAACCGACCATATAAACCGACCTCCCGATTTGAGGTCTTGGGCTTATAAAAACCATAGTTTCTTTCCCATTTGCCTGAAATTGGAAATCTAGAGCTATTTTTGGTCCACAAAGAAGTGTGCGGAATATTTTTTATATCGGTCCATGTTTTGGTATAGCCGCCATATAGATTGATTTTTCGATTTAACTTCTTGGGAGTCTAGACACCTCAATTTTTATCTGATTTGACCGACAAACGTAGAGCTATTTTAGGTCCATATAGAGGTATGTCGAATATGATATATATCGGGCCAAATTTTTGGTATGTACCCCATATAAACCGGTCCCCCGATTTGACTTGTTGAGGCGTCTAAACACCGCAATTTTCATGGAATTTGGCTGAAATTCAAAACGTAAATTGTAAATTTAGAGGTAACATATGTTAGAACAATAAGATATGTGTCAAATTTGGTTTATATCGGTAAGGGTTTTATATAATCTTTATATATAGCGATATCCCGATTTAACCTCTTGAGGGGATAGAAGGCGAACTGCCCATCCGAATTGCACGTGATCATTCGAGTAATGAAAATCTATTTCCTTTGTCCGACTTTTTTTTAAAGTACAGTGAAAAAACTCAAATTTGTCGACTTACAGAAATTTTATGGATACCTTGGGGGAGATTATGAAATTTATATGAGGTATATAATTTTTTAATATTTGGTCGGGGAAAATTAAAAGGGTACAGGGAGACCTCCTTTCTCCTCAAGTACAAACAATTAAACTTTTCCAATTTACTTGAAATTTACAGAGGATGTGGGGTAGTTTATATTATTATAATGGATATCTGATTTTGTGATATTCGGAAGGGAAGAGGGGCCTTCCCTTGCCCTGCTGTTTAAAAATTGGGCTTACAATTTGCTTGAGATTTTCTGGGACGTATACACAATATAATTTTTCGATTGTGGGACGATGGGGGAGACCTCTAAAACTGGAATTCTCAAGTTTACTTGAAATTTACAAAGACCGTATGGGGAAGGTTATGAAATCAATATGGTGTACTTGATTTTTGGATATTTGGACGGGAACCTTATCCTTGCCCCACACTATGAAGAAAGGTTTACAGATTTTCTTGGAAATTGCAGAGAAAGTGACGTCCCTTTACAAAAAATAGAGCAAAATTTAACCATCTCCGATTTAATTGAAATTGGGAGATGATGGTTAAATTTATACAGGGTACATGATTTGTTGATGTCTGGTTGGGGAAGGGGAATAGTGAAGTTGGGTAGTTTGTGAAATGAATATAGGGTACGTGAATTTACGATATCTGGTCGGGAAGGAGCGAAGTAAGGGGTTCCCTTTTGCCCGATTTTTTGAAAATAGAAAGTAGAGGATTTGCGATAAATGGGAACTCTGTACATTCTTTTATGATTTTTCCACAGGCTTCTGCCAGACTTTTTGAAGTAAAAAACTTCAATTTACATGAAGATGACAGGCAACGTAGAGGGAGCTTCATTTTCCGGTATATGTTTGGGAAAGGTATGTTCTGCGTGTCCATCACTTTAACAAATGTTAATATGGTCAATTTTTAAGTACTTTTACTTTTTCCGATTTATTGGACGGTATGTTGAGGAGAAGTATACCTCCCCTTGACAAACCACGCTTGAAATTCACAATTTGAATACAGGACAATTAAAAAACAAAACATTTGTTGAAAGGGAACAACCCCTACCCGTCGTTTGTTAAGGATGGAGTGATTAATCAATACTTCAGTTTTTGTGCTGACACTACTTTTTCAAAGAGTTCAAATCTTTTCGAATTTTGTTTTCAGATCGAAATATATGGTTGACTAAGTTAACGATAATATGTTTCGGGAGGCGCAGCGAAGCGGACCGGGTTACGCTAGTCTAAAATAGAATTAAAATGGCTTTAGTGCTATATAGGGTTCACTTTTTTAGTATACGAGTATATTTGCAAGTAACACGCCACGATGAAAACTTTTATATTTTTGATTGATGGCGGTGGGTATTTAAGATTTGGCCAGGCCGAACTTAATGCTGTATATACTTGTTTTATTTAACAAAAGCTCCATATGGACTAAGTTACCATTTATGGTAGTAGACAATTTTAAGAAGACTTAAAATATCTTGCCATCGGCAACTGTTACCACAACCCAAGTAATTCGATTGTGGATGACTGCCTTAAGTGGAACTTGTGCGCAATCCATGATGTGGGATACATTAAATTTGGCCTGGCCGAACTTTCCGCCGTATTTACTTGTTACTTTTAACAAATATACCATTAACTTATCTTGTACCTTATTCTCAAAAACGATTTCTTGGGAGTGAAGTATTTTTAAGATTTTTTTTATCAGAGTTAATTTTTTTTTCTTGGTTTGTTATCGTCTAACATGGTTATGATCAAAAAATATCATATTTGTACAATGTTTACCAAAAATCTCTTTTCCTTGTTTATAAACTTAGTTTAATTTATGGTATAAAAAGCAATAACTAAAGGGAATTGAGTTTTAGATAAAATTACTTTTATATTGGGGCTAAAAACTTTCAATTAGATAAAATATTACACGAAGCCCTTAAGTATTCCACAATAAGCACAACTAACATAGCAAATATTCATAATAATAGCAAGGTTTTGTAAAAAAAGAATACACTGAAGAAAGTATTACCCAAATTACAAAGGATTCTGGTCCTTAAAATTTGAATGCTAATTTGCCTAGCGTAAAGGACACATTTCTATGATGCAACGATTTGTTATTTAACGAAAAGTTGATAAACTTTTTTTTTTTTGAAAACGTTTTGTCCCTAGAGTCAGGCAGGTTGATCTTTACATAAACGAAAAATGTGTTGGAATGAGGTCATGTTTAGAGAAATAGTCCTGAATTGTGACAATTTTTTGAAACTTTTCTATAGAGCTAAAAAGCGGTCAAATATAAGAGACGCCTTGTAATCATTTATTCAAAGGAACCCCTTTACATGAAAACATATTATTTGTACTTGAAGTGGTGTTTGAATTTCAAATTTTAAGAAGGACATTGATATTATATGATGGAAACAGATGAAGAGACGTAAGAATTAAGAATTCCTAGTATTTGATACACTAAACCTTAATTTAAAATTGATTTGCTTCTTTGACTCGAAATCAATACCAAAGTTGTTAAAGTAAAGGCAAAACTTTTAGAATTGGGAAAGCTTTTTTCAGTGTAGAAATATATATGTATGGAAGTAAATAAGCAAGACCTTGTCCATAGCCTTACTGTTAAACAACTTAAATTTATATTATTTTCCTTACACGTTTTCTTCGTCGTATCCTTTTGACAATTTCCAAGGAGATATAACATTTTATTCACCTCTACATAGAGTTTTGTGGCAGCAAGCAATTGAACATAACTGCTGAAGGATTTGAAATCGAATGGAAGGAGTTTGTAGCTGGCGGAAAAATTTGTAAAAGTTGAGCTAGAGTGAACAAAGTTACATTGACTTCATTACACTTGCAGCACGGATACCAGGGAAAGTTTTATGTTTTTAAGTTTCCACTCAACCAGCTCCAGTAGAAACATTGTCGATAGCACGATAAGTATCCATATCCGCCCATAATATTCAGAAATGTATCTTGAACATGTTTGTGGCAAAACTCTCAATTAATCTATTATTATGTAACGAATACAAAGATGCGTCCTTATTTTAGAATCAGTGGTGTGCTCTACGGATTGGAATCAAAATTAAAAGGTTGAAAAGAGGTTATTAGATTTTAATATGTTGAGAAATGTCCCAATATGAAGGATACGCCAAAACAAGTATGAAAAATGCCCCCGGCGTTCCAGTCGGGGGCTTTTCCTATCCGTTTTTTGCATTAAAACAAGTAAGGAAAGTCTATAGACGGACGCGGCCGTCTATATTATACCATGCACCACTTTGTAGATCCACATTTTCGATACCATATCAAATCCGTCCAATGTGTTGGGTGCTATATACAAAAGGTTTATGTTCCCATATACATACATATATTTAAATCTGATCATATCTCGACAAAATTTGTCAGTGTTGTACAAAATTTATAGACTTTCAATTTAAGTCGGCTAATGCCTTGTGGTGGAACACAATGTTAGTAAAAACAAGTAAGGAAACTCTTAATTCGGGCGGGGCCGACTATATTATACCCTGCACCACTTTGTAGATCTAAATTTTCGATAACATATCACATCCGTCAAATGTGTTGGGTGCTATATGTAAAGCTTTGTCCCAAATACATACATTTAAATATCACTCGATCTGGACAGAATTTTATAGACTTCTACAAAATCTATGGACTCAAAATTTAAGTCGGCTAATGCACTAGGGTGGAACACAATTTTAGTAAAAAAATATGGGAAACATTTAAATCTGAAGCAATTTTAAGGAAACTTCGCAAAAGTTTATTTATGATTTATCGCTCGATATATATGTATTAGAAGTTTAGGAAAATTAGAGTAATTTTTACAACTTTTCGACTAAGCAGTGGCGATTTAACAAGGAAAATGTTGGTATTTTGACCATTTTTTCGAAATCAGAAAAACATATATATGGGAGCTATATCTAAATCTGAACCGATTTCAATCAAATTTGGCACACATAACTATACTACCAATTGTACTCCTTGTGCAAAATTTCAAGTTAATCGGGATAAAACTCTGGCTTCTGGGGCCATATAGGTTAGGTTAGGTTAGGTTAGGTGGCAGCCCGATGTATCAGGCTCACTTAGACTATTCAGTCCCTTGTGACATTGTGCCATATAAGTCCATATCGGACGAAAGATATACATGGGAGCTATATCTAAATATGAACCGATTTCAATAAAATTTGGCACACTTGACTACACTACTAATTGTACTCCTAGTGCAAAATTTCAAACAAATTAGGGTAAAACTTTGGCTTCTGGGGCCATATAAGTCCATATCGGGCGAAATATATATGTGGGAGCTATATCTAAATCTCAACCGATTTCTTCCAAAATCAGTGGGCCAAAACACATATTTGTACCAAATTTGAAGTCGATTGGACTAAAACTGCGACCTAGACTTTGATCACAAAAATGTGTTTACAGATAGACGGACATAGCTAGATCGACTCGGGAATCCATCCTGAGCATTATTGCCAAAGACACCATGTGTCTATCTCGTCTCCTTCTGGGTGATGTAAAGATATGCACTAATTTATAATACCCCGTTTCACACACGCTCACAAAAAATCGCTTCTGTAACATATACTCCCAAACATATTTTGCTTCAAGCATATATATTTTTGGGTATTGCCCAAACATTTATATGTTTGATCTCTTCCAATATATAATATGTTTGAAAGCATATTGGTCTAAACAATATATGTTTGTGTAGTCTAAGTTCCAAACATTTTGTATTTTTGCATCCAAATTCAATAATGTTGTCTTTCAAAAAACAATATGTTATTATGTGAACATATAATATGTTTGGAAGCATTTTGCACCCAAAAATATTATATGCTTAAAAAAATATTCTCCCAAAAAATATTGTGCTGAAAATTTTATTTATTTATTTATATATTTACAATCATAATGAATTATGAAAATAAACAGGTAACATAGGTTTTCGACCTGAATGCTCAAAATTTTGTTTCTGCCCAATTGTATATTCCCCCACATCTTTCTCACTTCCACGAGATTTTTTAGTTCTTAGCACCTTTTTCTGTAATACAAACATTGTAGAAGAAATTATTCAATTGTATGATTTTTTTATTTTAATTTTACCTTTTGCCGGACGGGGATTCGAGCAGCGGACCACACAGTTTGTAAGGATCAAAGAAGTAGCTGATCAATTGCCCAAGGAAAAATAAAATGTTAATTTTGTAATAACAAGCAACAACCACCAATTTAATTCAATATCGCTCCCTGTTAAATAGCGCTCCAAGCTACTAAACACATATATGTTTATAGGCTATTTCTAAATTAATATATGTTTGCATCCAAGCATATTATATTTACAAACATTTTATGTCCCGAACATAATATGTTCTAACATATTAACATATATGTCCCAAACATGTTATGCTAGTTTATGAACATTATATGCTTGCACTCAAAAATATTGTGTTTAAAAATTTGTGTTCCAAACATATAATGTTTATAGCCAAACATATGAAAAACAGTCTTTTTCATCCGTGCAGTGTATAGATATAGACTTACCTTCAAATCTGAACAAATAGCATTTTGGTATTGATTCCGATCCAAAGAAGCGGAGAATTGAAGTAAGGATAAATTTAAGACACAATTTTCTTTTAAATTTTAGTTTTGCGCACTTGAATCTAGGAAACAAACTATAATTCATTCGTATTTCCAGCGTTCTTTTTCATATACTATGAAACTTCTTTAAAAACGAGTTGAATGCAATTTAAGTTTACAAATTCAGACTTGACTTTAAGTAGATATTATACTATGTTTCAAGTAAAAACGTTTTTAAAATAAAGTTTTGAAAAACATGTACTAATTTTGAATGAACTTTTGCGTTGTGGTCAAGATGCAAAAAGTCAACAAATTTAAACGGCCTTATGCATAACAAATCTTTAGCGTCCACTTTATTTAAACCAGTGATAGCTATCACGCTCTTCTTGTTTTATAAGCCTTGTATAGAAATAGGTTTAAATTAATTTATATACACTGAAAAAAAATATTGTCGTGAGGTCAAAGATTTCATGCCTTTCTCCAATATAAAATTTTTTTCCTTGTCCAAAAGTCGATAAATTTTTCAATGAAGTCGTATTGTCCTTATAATTAAGTGATTTCACTTAAAAATGGGTATAATGAGATGAAAGAAAAAATGTTTGGGTTAAGGTCAACTTGACTTTAATAGTTCAGAAAAATTCTTTAAATTTAATGAAATTTTCTTTAAATTTGTTGTCTTTTTGCATCTTGACTACAAAGCAAAAAATCGTTCAAATATAGGACACTTTATTTTAAATACGTTTCTTACTTGAAACATAACATAATTTCTACTGGAAGTCGAGACTTAATACGGAAAATAAAGTTGTCGTCAACACGTTTTTAAAGAACTTTGATATAATATGAAGAAAAGAAGGTGAAAAAGCGAAAAACTAAAATTTGCTTCCTAGAAGCAAGTACACAAATCCCAAATTGAAAAGAGAATTGTGTCTTAAAAGTGTCCTTACTTTTATTCTCCGCTTCTTTGGCTCGGAATCAATACCAAAATTTTTAAAGTAAAGACAAAATCTTTGGAACCGAGTATGCTTTTTTTCAGTGTAGAAGGCATTACTAACAATATACAATCATTTTATAATTGGTCAATAGGTTAGTATAGACATGGTATTAAGCGAACCGGAGTGTATTCGAATATCAAGTCCATTGTTATTAAAAACACATCAATGGAATTCATCTACTTAAATTCTCGAGCTAATTTTCAATGCAGCCTACTCTCTCCGTCTATCTTTCTAAACACATATATGTTTATAGGTAACTAGCGTAACCCGGCCCGCTTCGCTGCGCCTCCCGAAGCATATTATCGTTAACTTAGTCAACCATATCTTTCGATCTGAAAACAAATTCGAAAAGATTTGAACTCTTTTAAAGAGTAGTGTCAGCACAAAAACTGAAGTATTGATTAATCACTCCATCCTTAACAAACGACGGGTAGGGGTTTGTTCCCTTTCAACTAATGTTTTGTTATTTAATTGTCCTGTACTTAAAAATTGACCATATTAACATTTGTTAAAGTGTTGAACACGCAGTACATACCTTTCCCAAACATATACCGGAAAATGAAGCTCCCTCTACGTTGCCTGTCATCTTCATGTAAATTGAAGTTTTTTATTCAAAAAGTCTGGCAGAAGCCTGTGGAAAAATCATAAAAGTATGTACAGAGTTCCCATTTATCGCAAATCTCTACTTTCTATTTTAAAACAAGTAAGTAAAGTCTAAAGTCGGGCGGGCCGACTATATTATACCCTTCACCACTTTGTAAGTCCACATTTTCGATACCATATCAAATCCGTCCAAAGTGTTGGATGCTATATGAATCCATACATATATATTCTGTATATCTGAGCAGATCTGTACAGAGTTGTGCAATACTTATAGATTTTACATTTAAGTCGGCTAATGCGCTGAGGTGAAACACAATGTTAGAAAAAACAAGTAAGGAAAGTCTAAAGTCGGGCGGGGCCGACTATATTATACCCTGCACCACTTTGTAGATCTAAATTTTCGATACCGTATCACATCTGTCAAATGTGTTGGGTGCTATATATAAAGGTTTGTCCCAAATACATACATTTAAATATCACTCGATTTGGACAGAATTTGATAGACTTTTACAAAATCTATAGACTCAAAATTTAAGATGGACTAGGGTGGAACACAATGTTAGTAAAAAAAATATGGGAAACATTTAAAATCTGAAGCAATTTTAAGGAAACTTCGCAAAAGTTTATTTATGATTTATCGCTCGATATATATGTATTCGAAGTTTAAGAAAATTAGAGTAATTTTTTCAACTTTTCGACTAAGCAGTAGCGATTTTACAAGGAAAATGTTGGTATTTTGACCATTTTTGTCGAAATCAGAAAAACATATATATGGGAGCTATATCTAAATCTGAACCGATTTCAACCTAATTTGGCACGCATAGCAACAATGCTAATTCTACTCGCTGTGCAAAATTTCAACTAAATCGGAGCAAAAAATTAGACTCTGTGGTCATATGAGTGTAAATAGGGCGAAAGCTATATATAGGAGCTATATCTAAATCTGAACCGATTTCAACCAAATTTGGCACGCATAGCTACAATACTTATTCTACTCCCTGTGCAAAATTTCAATTAAATCGGAGTAAAAGATTGGCCTCTGTGGTCATATGAGTGTAAATCGGGCGAAAGCTATATATGGAAGCTATATCTAAATCTGAACCGATTTCCACCAAATTTGACGCGCGTACCTATAATGCTAATTCTACTCCCTATGCAAAATTTCAACTAAATCGGAGCAAAAAATTGGCCTCTATGGGCAAATGAGTGTAAATCGGGCCAAAGCTATATATGGGAGCTATATCTAAATCTGAACCGATTTGGCTGATATTTTGCAAGTTTTTCGAGACTCATAAAATATTCGGATGTACGGAATTTGAGGAAAATCGGTTGATATACACGCCAATTATGACCAGATCGGTGAAAAATATATATGGCAGCTATATCTAAATCTGAACCGATTTTTTCCAAAATCAATAGGGATCGTCTTTGAGCCGAAACAGGACCCTGTACCAAATTTTAGGGCAATCGGACTAAAACTGCGAGCTGTACTTTGCACACAAAAATACATCAACAGACAGACAGACGGACAGAGAGACAGACAGACAGACAGACGGACGGACATCGCTAAACCGACTCAGAATTTAATTCTAAGACGATCGGTATACTAAACGATGGGTCTCAGACTTTCCCTTCTTGGCGTTACATACAAATGCACAAACTTATTATACCCTGTACCACAGTAGTGGTGAAGGGTATAAATATAGGAAACATTTAAATATGAACCAATTTTCAGGCAACTTCGCAAAAGTGTATTTATGATTTATCGGTCGATAGATGTGTAATAGAGTAGTAGGAAAGTTTGAGTCATTTTGATAAGTTTTCGACTTAGCAGTAGCGATTTGATAAGGAAAATGTAGGTATTTCGGCCAGTTTTGCCTAAATAGGAAAAACATATATATGCAATCTATATCGAAATCTGAACCGATTGCAATCAAATTTCACATGCATAGTTACTATGTTGAATCTACTCCCTGTGCAAAATTTCACGTAAATCGGATAACAACTTTGACCTCTGTGGTCATATGACGGAAAATCGGGCGAAAGATATAAATGGGAGCTATATCATAATCTGAACCGATTTCAACCAAAATAAACACGTATATGCAGAACCTTAATTCTACTGCCCGTGCAAAGTTTCAAGTTCAATTCTACTTCCTCTGCAAAATTTCACGTAATTCAGAGTAGCACTTTTGCCTCTGTGGGCATATTAGTCCAAATCGGGCGAATGATATATATGGGAGCTATATCTATCTGAACATCTATCTGATATATATGGGAGCTATATCTAATCTGAACAGACTTCAACTAAATTTTGCACAATTAACGATACTATAAAACGTACACCTTGTGCAAAATTTCAAGCAACTCAGGGCAAAACTCTTGCTTTTGAGGCCATATAGATCCAAATCGGACGAAAGATATATATGGGAGCTATATCTAAATCTGAACCAATTTCAACTAAATTTGGCACAATTAACGATACTATTAAACGTACTCCTTGTATAAAATTTTAATCAAATCAGGGCAAAACTCTGGCTTTTGAAGTCATATAAGCCATAAAATATCTAAATCTGAACCGATTTCAACTAAATTTGGCACAATTAACGATGTTATTGAACGTACTCGTTGTGCAAAATTTGAAGCAAACCAGGGCAAAACTCTCGCTTTTGGGGCCATATAAGTCCAAATCGGACGAAAGATATATATGGGAGCTATATATAAATCTGAACCGATTTAGCTGATATTTGGCAGTTTTTACGGGACTGATAAAACATTCAGATGTACAAAATTTGAAAAACGTCGGTTAATAAATACGTGAATTATGATCAAATCGGTGATAACTATATATGGCAGCTATAACTAAATCTGAACCGATTTTTTCCAAAATCAATAGCGATTGTCTTCGACCCGAAGAAAGACGTTATGTCAAATTTGAGGACGATCGGACTTAAACTGCGACCTGTACTTTGTGCACAAAATTACATATACAAACAGACGGACAGACGGACAGACAGACAGACATCGCTAAATCGACTCAGAATTTAATTCTAAGCCGACCGGTATACTAAAAGATGGGTCTATGACAATTATTTCTTGGCGTTACATACAAATGCACAAATTTATTATACCCTGTACCACAGTAGTGATGAAGGGTATAAAAATCGGGCAAAAGGGAACCCTTTCCTTCGCTCCTCCCCGACCAAATATCGTAAATTCACGTACCCTTTATTCATTTCACAAACTACCCAACTTCACTATTCCCCTTCCCCAACCAGCCATCGAAAAATCATGTACCCTGTATAAATTTAACCATCTTCTCCCAATTTCAAGTAAATCGGAGATGGTTACGTTTTGCTCTATTTTTTGTAAAGGGACGTCACTTTCTCTGCAATTTCCAAGAAAATCTGTAAACCTATCTTCATAGTGTGGGACAAGGATAAGGTTCCCGTCCAAATACCCAAAAATCAACTACACCATATTGATTTCATAACCTTCCCCATACGGCCTTTGTAAATTTCAAGTAAACTTGAGAATTCCAGTTTTTTCAGTTTTAAAGGAGGTCTCCCTCCTCGTCAAAAATTGAAAAAATTATATAGCGTATATTGTGTATACGTCCCAGAAAATCTCAAGCAAATTGTAAGCCCAATTTTTAAAAAGCAGAGCATGCACCCAGAGAAATAATTGGTTGGAATTCAAGTACGGCAACAAATAGATAGTGGAGACCTACAATTTTTAGTTGTTTGGAATAAATGTTAGTTACTTCCCTTGTTTAATGGTTTCTATAACAAATATAATAGCTGTGTGACTAAAAGTTCGTACACCCGACCAAATATTGGTCGTTATTTATATATTGAAGTAAGCAACCATTTCAATTTATTCCATATTGTTGTGATAACTAATTTGTTTTGCCAATGTGTCACCAAACCCAACAGAAAGTCTGTCTGGCCAATAAGTTGGTTGTATTAACAGATTTGATAGTTATAAAGGGAACTTGTTGCTATGGACTACATATATGACAACAAATAATCTTTTGTTTCATTAATTACATAAAATTTTAAAAATCAAGTTAGATTTTTTTTTTCGAGGTAAGTAAGATGAACATCAAATTGCAACTCACTCTTCACCATTTCTCTTAATTTCCATAACATATGTAGAGATATCTTAGCAAATGTGACCATTACCGAGGTTGGGAAAGGTAAATATAAGGTTTGTCTGCCTCATCATCGCTCTCAAAATCTCAACTTTCCCCTGCTGCCGATATATAAGAAAAATTTCATGAGTCTGATTGAATCCCAAGTCACACTGAAAATTGATCACGTGATTGTGAGTGGTCGAACTAACAAAGTTAATGTATGGGCGTGAGAATTGGCGGATGTTGGATGGGGGAGGCCCCTCTTCCCTTTCGAATATCACAAAATCAGATATCCATTATAATAATATAACCTACACCACATCCTCTGTAAATTTCAAGTACCATGTACCCTTTTAGTTTTCCCCGACGAAATATTAAAAGAGTATATACCTCATATAAATTTCATAATCTCCCCCAAGTTCTTCGTAAAATTCGAAGTCGAAATTTGAGTTTTTTCAATGTACTTTAAAAAAAGTCGGACAAAGGAGGTACTTTAAAAAAAGTCGTGCGTTTTGGAGTTATTGCGTCAGGAAGGAAAACCGGACTTATTTTTATATAGTAGATTTCTAAATTTCTGCATCCCCACATATTATAAAGGGTGATACGGTCAAAATTTGGTCAATATAAAATTGACGTATTTCTTTCAATTTTGCATTTAAAAAAGTGTTTGGGGAACGTTTGTCGACAGCCAGGAAGTCTGGATCGTGGAAATCGAAAACCGGAAGCCACTGAGACGACAAAGAGAGAGAGAACACCCCTCATTTTGAAGGTGTGTGTGTGTGTAGAATGTTGCTCCTATTTTGATTTTGGAATTCACTCTTCAGTTGTCAAAATGCCGTCCAAGCAAGAAGAGCAGCGTATCAAAATTTTGCTCGCGCATTGCGAAAATCCGAGCTACTCGCACGCAAAGCTGGCAAAATCGCTAAAAGTTGCCTAATCAACCGTTACAAATGTAATTAAAGTGTTTGGGGAACGTTTGTCGACAGCCAGGAAGTCTCGATCGGGGGGAAATCGAAAACCGGAAGCCACTGAGACGACAAAGAGAGTTGCCGGTAGTTTCAAGCGAAACCCTAACCTCTCTCTCCGAGATGCCGCAAATAAGATGGGTGTATCGTCTACAACCGTGCATCGATCCAAAAAACGAGCCGGACTATCGACTTACAAGAAGGTAGTGACTCCAAATCGCGATGATAAACAAAATACGACGGCCAAAGCGCGATCCCGGAGGCTGTACACGACGATGCTGACGAAGTTTGACTGCGTGGTAATGGACGACGAAACCTACGTCAAAGCCGACTACAAGCAGCTTCCGGGACAGGTGTTTTATACGGCAAAAGGAAGGGGAAAGGTAGCAGATATTTTCAAGCACATAAAAGTGTCAAAAGTTCGCAAAGAAATATCTGGTTTGGCAAGCCATCTGTACCTGTGGCTTGAAAAACAGCATTTTCATAGCTTCCGGGACTGTCAACCAAGAAATTTACGTGAAAGAGTGTTTGAATAAACGTCTGCTGCCTTTCCTGAAGAAACACGGTTGTTCCGTACTGTTTTGGCCGGATTTGGCATCTTGCCACTACGGTAAAAAGGCCAACAACGTGCAGGTGGTTCCCAAGGACAAGAATCCTCCCAACACGCCAGAGCTCCGCCCAATTGAGAAATACTGGGCTATTGTCAAGCGGAACCTGAAGAAGACCAAAAAACTGATAAGGACGAGCAGCAGTTCAAGGCAAACTGGCTTTCTGCGGCGAAGAAGGTGGACAAGGTGGCTGTACAAAATCTGATGGCAGGTGTCAAGCGTGAGGCCCGGCAATTCGGATTTGGAAAAGCGAAAGCCTACCTGAATATTTTTCCTGAATTTTATACTAATTGAACTTGAAAAAGAAATTTAATTTGATTTTTTAAATAAACGATTTCACCGATTTACACGCGTTTTCCCTTGACCAAATTTTGACCGTATCACCCTTTAAAGAAAGTTATGTTCCAAATATATATAGAACATATCTAACATATATGTCGCAAACATGTTATGTTAGTTTATGAACATTATATGCTTGCTCTTAAAAATAATGTGCTGAAAATTTGAGTTCCAAACATGTAATATTTAAACCGAAACATATGAAAAACAGTCTGTTTGGCCCGTGCAGTGGATGCATACCAAAATCACATGCTGATTTTGTTGAGCTTAGCTCATCTTGGCTTTAGTACATCTTAAACCAACAGTTGAAATGTTTGATATTATTTAGGTACATTTTGTGTACGAACAATAGCGAATATAAAATTCGTATTATTCTACTTTTACACCGCCGCTTTGGCAATGAATGTGAACACACAGAACACTATATATATAAACAGTTAAACAAGGAAAATTGAGCTGGTTAGATAGATGGCAAGGCCTAAGGCAAAAAAGCAGTAAATATTTATAAGGCGAAACTTTATTCACAGTATGTCGTTGATTCTTTCCATTGTTACCTGTAGATGTGGATGCTCTAGTGGCAGTCATATTCGAAGACAAAAATTCTAAATATTGTTGGTTTTCCTCTTCGTCGTAAATTCTGCTCGTTGATTTGACCTGTTCGTTGATATTTCCATTTTGTATTAGCGGTTTGACATTTTTTGATTTATAAGTAATTCTTGATTTTATGAAATTTACATTTCAATTGGTGTTTTATATTAATGGCTGGATGGTCAATCAGCATATACAGTTGAAGCTCGGTTTAACGAACGATATATTGTCAGGCCCTTTCGTTATTTAGAAATATTCGTTAAATCGAACGAAAATCGTAGTTTTTTTACCAGATGAGTAAAAATTCAGAAGCATGTGGCAAAATTAAACTACACAGGCATTTAAAAAAATATTACTTTAAATAATCCTTAAAAACTGATGAGCTTGATATACATATCTAGGTTAGGTTAGGTTGAAAATAGGTTCCAAGATTCGCTGTCTCAGGAGAGCCTGTATACACCCATGAAAATACCTTCTTAGACGAATTCCCTGATTTGTTTCCTGTCCCTAGTTTCAAGATGGGCCATGCATAACTATTACACTATTATTCTGCTGCTCCTGTCGGCATAGATGTACTCTCAATACTAGATTACAGTTTCGGCCGAACACCAAGAAAGTTTTTCAGCGGTTTTATCCCTCTATGTAATTATGCTGATATTCCTGTGCATTTCATAGTTTCTCTTCAGCTATAAGAAGGAGGTTTTTTGTCATTGAGATAAATATACAATCGGGTAGCACTCATTAATAAGAGAAAAATTCACCACCTGCCCAACTGGCGATCCTACGAAAATTTGGTGCATATTACCACCTATCACAGGACTAGTATCAGTGCTCCAGTTTGTCGCAGGTTTTAGATTTGCATATAATTTATTGATTGAAGATACTATCTATTGATTTTAAAATCTTATTGGATCTAGACATTTACCAATGGGTCAGCATATTCCAAATTATTTCCTTCCTTGTGCAATTGGGATGCGCAAAATAAGAGTTTGTCCCAGACTGGTTATTGAGGACCTGCCTATTCCTACTTAGTTCTCCTAGGTCATGTCCTTTGGAATGAGTTCAAGCCGTGTCCTACAGTGTAAATGTACACCGTCAATGGCAAACCAGTGTTAAAATGATCGGTCCCGTCCATACTGGTCTGGGACTGTTACATTCACATCAGGGAGTAGTCCTGTACCGGTTCTGGGGTATATCCATTTTCCGTAGCGAAGCTGTCTCTCTATCTAACCTAAGTTTACCTAATTATCCGGCCGTTGATTTTGTGTTTCCAAACATTTGATGGAATTTAAATATCTTAGGAATGTCGTACTTTGTGGACATTTCCGAAGGCCTTAAACCACTCTCACAATCGTGAAATATTGCTGGTTTTTAGTTGTCAATTTTCTTAAGATTAAAAGCGTTTACGTTAAATCGAACGTAAATTTTGTTCAACCGTTCGTTATTTAGAATACTCAATGTTAGGAATTTGGACGTTCGTTAAATTGGATTTTCGCTAAATGGGATATTCGTTAAACAGAGCTTCGACTGTAATTTCTGCCCCAAAGGAAAAATAGCGAGAAATAGTATCTCTTGAAACATTACTTGCATAGAGATTTGGCAATTAAAACAAATTCCTTTCATTCGTTTTTGCTATGTTTGATAGTAGAAAGGACCACATGAGTACATTTTCACCCCGATATGTGCTAGAACCGCATTTGCACCTAAGTTTGTTACACATACACACATGATTGTATTTTGGCATGTAATAATTAAAAATAATTCTTCTAATTCTAATTTCGTACACTCAAAAACAAAACAAAAAAAAAAAACATAATTCTTTCCTGCCAAACGAAATTTTAGACAAACAAATATCGTTTCCCATTTGCTTTTCGCTGTAAGAAAGTTTGTTTGGATGAAAAGTATATACATTTTATGAGAAATTTTGATTCTTTTAGAGGATGTAAAAACATCACTCAAAAAACAATGAACCCACTAGAGAGGAAATTTTTTATTAATTTGAGAAAATTAATTAGAAAGTTTTAATTAAATGGTATTACAAAAGCAGACATCGCCGATTTCATTAAATTACGAAAATATTTTTGGAGTTCAAAAGTGCAAAAAGTCTTTAGTATAATACGAAGTTCATGATGGGCACATTATTGGTAAAATTTAAAAAAAAAATTAAGAAATTTTAACTATTTTGTGGGAGACACGAATTTAGCAAATCTTTATTCTTCATTTGTACCGAAAACATTTTTCTTTTGTTAGAGTTTTTTGAATTTCTCCGAAAATTTTAAACTTTTTTTATCACCAAAAAAAAATCGTTTGTTACAAAATTTTTATTTTTTCAATAAGAAAATAATTTTTGAACCAACAACACAGTCCATTTCGCTTATAACAAGCACTGTTCTTTTCTGACTTTAATACGACACATTTTCATATTAAAAATTTAATATAGTAGTATGTAATGTTGAACTTCTTTTCGGAATCTTCCGAACATAACAGGTTGGCTGATAAGTCCCGGTCTGACACATAGATGGCGTCGCTAGTATTAAATGCATATTATTTTTATATAGTACCAACCTTCAAATGATTCGTGTCAAAATTTGACGTCTATAAGTCAATTAGTTTGTGAGATAGAGCGTCTTTTGTGAAGCAACTTTTGTTATTGTGAAAAAAAATGGAAAACAAGTATATACGGCCGTAAGTTCGGCCAGGCCGAAGCTTATGTATCCTCCATCATGGATTGCGTAGAACCTTCTTCTAAACACTGCCATCCACAATCGAATTACTTAAGTTGCGGTAACGCTTGCCGATGGCAAGGTATCTTAAAACCTCCTAACACCATCTTCTAAATTGTATGTAAGTCCATACGTGGTATATATTAAATCAAACAAGTATATACGGCCGCAAGTTCGGCCAGGCCGAATCTTATGTACCCACCACCATGGATTGCGTAGAAACTTCTACGAAAGACTGTCATCCACAATCGAATTACTTGGGTTGTGGTATCTTAAAACTTCTTATTTCTGCATGGTTGTTGGATACCATATACTAACTTCACGTACCAAATTTCAACCGAATGGGAAGTATTTTGCTCTTCCAAGGGGCTCTGGAGGTCAAATCTGGGGATCGGTTTATATGGGGCCTATATATAATTATGGACCGATATCGACCAATTTTTGCATGGGAGTTTGAGGCCATATATTAACACCACGTACCAAATTTCAACTGAATCAGATGAATTTTGGTCTTCCAAGAGGTTCCGGAGGTCAAATCTGGTGATCGGTTTATATGGGGGCTATATATAATTATGAACCGATGTGGACCAATTTTTGCATGGTTGTTAGAGACCATATACTAACATCACGTACCAAATTTCAGCCATATCGGATGAAATTTGCTTCTCTTAGAGGCCTCGCAAGCCAAATCGGGGGATCGGTTTATATGGGGGCTATATATAATTATGGACCGATGTGGACCAATTTTTGCATGGTTGTTCGAGACCATATATTAACACCATGCACCAAATTTCAGCCGGATCGGATGAAATTTGCTTCTCTTAGAGGCCTCGCAAGCCAAATCGGGGGATCGGTTTATATGGGGGCTATATATAATTATGGACCGATGTGGACCAATTTTTGC
The DNA here is from genome assembly GCF_050003625.1 of Haematobia irritans. NCBI lineage: Eukaryota > Metazoa > Arthropoda > Insecta > Diptera > Muscidae > Haematobia > Haematobia irritans. The sequence continues at coordinate 114,348,694 of NC_134400.1, forward strand.
ATGGTTGTTAGAGACCATATACTGACACCATGTACCAAATTTCAGCCGGATCGGATGAAATTTGCTTCTCTTAGGGGCCTCGCAAGCCAAATCGGGGGATCGGTTTATATGGGGGCTATATATAATTATGGACCGATGTGGACCAATTTTTGCATGGTTGTTAGAGACCATATACTAATACCATGTACCAAATTTCAGCCATATCGGATGAAATTTGCTTCTCTTAGAGGCCTCGCAAGCCAAATCGGGGGATCGGTTTATATGGGGGCTATATATAATTATGGACCGATTTGGACCAATTTTTGCATGGTTATTCGAGACTATATACTAACACCATGCACCAAATTTCAGCCGGATCGGATGAAATTTGCTTCTCTTAGAGGCCTCGCAAGCCAAATCGGGGGATCGGTTTATATGGGGGCTATATATAATTATGGACCGATGTGGACCAATTTTTGCATGGTTATTCGAGACTATATACTAACACTATGCACCAAATTTCAGCCGGATCGGATGAAATTTGCTTCTCTTGGAGGCCTCGCAAGCCAAATTTTGGGGTCCGTTTATATGGGGGCTATACGTAAAAGTGGACCGATATGGCCCATTTGCAATACCATCCGACCTACATCAATGGTGGGTATAAAAAGATCGATCCAATACGTATATAATTCAGTTTGACAAAGTAGACATAAAATTTTGCCAAAATTTTCTACAGAAATAAAATTTTAACAAAATTTTCTATAGAAATAAAATTTTCACAAAATTTTCTATAGAAATAAAAATTTTTACAAAATTTTCTATAGAAAGAACATTTTGACAAAAATTTCTACAGAAATAAAATTTTAACAAAATTTTCTATAGAAATAAACTTTTGACAAAATTTTCTATAGAAATAAAATCTTGGTAGATTATTTTTGGCTCGAGTGGCAACCATGATTATGAACCGAATAAAATTTGAACAAAATTTTTTATAGAAATAAAATTTTGACAAAATTTTCTATAGAAATAAAATTTTGACAAAATTTTCTATAGAAATAAAATTTTGACAATGACGAAAATTTTATTAAAGGGTGATACGGTCAAAATTTGGTCAATATAAACTTGACGTATTTCTTTTAATTTTGCATTTAAAAAACCTGAACACCCCTCATTTGAAGGTGTGTGTGTGTAGAATGTTGCTCCTATTTTGATTTTGGAATTCACTCTTCAGTTGTCAAAATGCCGTCCAAGCAAGAAGAGCAGCGTATCAAAATTTTGCTCGCGCATCGCGAAAATCCGAGCTACTCGCACGCAAAGCTGGCAAAATCGCTAAAAGTTTCCAAATCAACCGTTACAAATGTAACTAAAGTGTTTGGGGAACGTTTGTCGACAGCCAGGAAGTCTCGATCGGGGGGAAATCGAAAACCGGAAGCCGCTGAGACGACAAAGAGAGTTGCCGGTAGTTTCAAGCGAAACCCTAACCTCTCTCTCCGAGATGTCGCTGGGTGTATCGTCTACAACCGTGCATCGATCCAAAAAACGAGCCGGACTATCGACTTACAAGAAGGTAGTGACTCCAAATCGCGATGATAAACAAAATACGACGGCCAAAGCGCGATCCCGGAGGCTGTACACGACGATGCTGACGAAGTTTGACTGCGTGGTAATGGACGACGAAACCTACGTCAAAGCCGACTACAAGCAGCTTCCGGGACAGGAGTTTTATACGGCAAAAGGAAGGGGAAAGGTAGCAGATATTTTCAAGCACATAAAACTGTCAAAGTTCGCAAAGAAATATCTGGTTTGGCAAGCCATCTGTACCTGTGGCTTGAAAAGCAGCATTTTCATAGCTTCCGGGACTGTCAACCAAGAAATTTACGTGAAAGAGTGTTTGAATAAACGTCTGCTGCCTTTCCTGAAGAAACACGGTTGTTCCGTACTGTTTTGGCCGGATTTGGCATCTTGTCATTACGGTAAAAAGGCCATGGAGTGGTACGCCGCCAACAACGTGCAGGTGGTTCCCAAGGACAAGAACCCTCCCAACACGAGAGAGCTCCGCCAAATTAAGAAATACTGGGCTATTGTCAAGCGGAACCTAAAGAAGACCAAAAAAACTGCTAAGAACGAGCAGCAGTTCAAGGCAAACAGGCTTTCTGCGGCGAAGAAGGTGGACAAGGTGGCTGTACAAAATCTGATGGCAGGTGTCAAGCGTGAGGCCCGGTAATTCGGATTTGGAAAAGCGGAAGCCTTACTGAATATTTTTCCTGAATTTTATACTAATTGAACTTGAAAAAGAAATTTAATTTGATTTTTTAAATAAACGATTTCACCGATTTACACGCGTTTTCCCTTGACCAAATTTTGACCGTATCACCCTTTATGAAAGGAATAAAATTTTAACAAATTTTTCTCTAGAAATAAAATTTTGACAAAAGTTTCTATAGAAATAAAATTTTGGTAGATTATTTTTGGCTCTAGTGGCAACCATGATTATGAACCGATATGGACCAATTTTGGTATGGTTCTTAGCGACCATATACTAACACCACGTTCCTAATTTGAACCGGATCGGAAGAATTTTTCTCTTCCAAGAGGCTCCGGAGGTCAAATCTGGAGAACGTTTTATAAGGGGGCTATATATAATTATGGACCGATATGGACCAATTCTGGCACGGTTGTTAAAGATCATATACTAACACCATGTTCCAAATTACAACCGGATTGGATGAAATTTTCTTCTCTTGGAGACTTCGCAAGCCAAATTTTTGCATGGTTGTTAGAGACCATACACCAACACCATGTACCAAATTCCAGCCGGATCGGATGAAATTTGCTTCTCTTTTAGGCTCCGCAAGCCAAATCTGGGGATCGGTTTATATGGGGACTATATATAATTATGGACCGATGTAGACCAATTTTGGCATGGTTGTTAGAGACCATATACCAACACCATGTACCAAATTTCAGCCGGATCGGATGAAATTTGCTTCTGTTAGAGGCTCCACAAGTCAAATCTGAGGGTCCCTTTATATGGGGGCTATACGTAAAAGTGGACCGATATGGCCCATTTTCAATACCGTCCGACCTACATCAATAACAACTACTTGTACCAAGTTTCAAGTCGATAGCTTCTTTCGTTCGGAAGTTAGCGTGATTTCAACAGACGGACGGACGGACATGCTCAGATCGACTCAGAATTTCACCACGACCCAGAATATATATATATATATATATATATATATATATATATATATATATATATATATATATATATATATATATATATATATATATATATATATATATATATATATATATATATATATATATATATATATATATATATATATATATATATATATATATATATATATATATATATATATATATATATATATATATATATATATATATATATATATATATATATATATATATATATATATATATATATATATATATATATATATATATATATATATATATATATATATATATATATATATATATACTTTATGGGGTCTTAGAGCAATATTTCGATGTGTTACAAACGGAATGACAAAGTTAATATACCCCCATCCTATGATGGAGGGTATAACAAGTATATACGGCCGTAAGATCGGCCAGGCCGAAGCTTATGTACCCTCCACCATGAATTGCGTATAAACTTCTTCTAAACACTGCTTTTTATCTAAATGGTTCAGATTTCGTAGTCATATTTCACACTGTAATACCACACTTTCCACAAAACGGTCGAGTTTTAAATAAACTAGGCCGAATAATATATCACAACCCACAATTGACTACATATAATGATGTGCGTGAAGATAAATTGTAAATTGTAAATAGCTAAGACACAAACCAGACAGATTTAGCCGCGCACCGAATGGGTTAATTGAGTTATGCTAAGGCGACCAAAAAATTTTTATATATATTTTGACTACTATGGACAAATAATAAATTAACTAAGCGACAAATTTGATGCAGTAATAAAGGCCTAGGAGCGCACTTTCAGAAAATAAGGTCATATAGATCAAAAACACAATAACGATTGAGATATTGTAGAAATAAAACCACACTAATGGATCCTTAATTTTTATAAATTCAGGCCACTGTGCAAAACTGCCCAGGATATTTTGGTATCAGGAGAAAGGTCGTAACGTGTACTTTCTGGCTATATGGTCGCTATATTCGAAAGCGATCCAGAAAATTGTGTTTTATCCAATTTAATGGAAAATACTAACTTGGATGGACTAATATAAGGAAAAATGCCCCACTGTGCAATCCTGCCCAGGATATTTTGGTATCGAGAGAGAGGACGTGACGTGTACTTTATGGTTAAAAGGTTTTTATATTTGAAATCAATCCAGAAAATTGTGTTTTATCCAAGTTAGCGACCATATAGCCAGAAAGTACACGTTACAACCTTTCTCCTGATACCAAAATATCCTGGGCAGTTTTGCACAGTGGGACATTTATATATATATATATATATATATATATATATATATATATATATATATATATATATATATATATATATATATATATATATATATATATATATATATATATATATATATATATATATATATATATATATATATATATATATATATATATATATATATATATATATATATATATATATATATATATATATATATATATATATACTTTATGGGGTCTTAGAGCAATATTTCGATGTGTTACAAACGGAATGACAAAGTTAATATACCCCCATCCTATGATGGAGGGTATAACAAGTATATACGGCCGTAAGATCGGCCAGGCCGAAGCTTATGTACCCTCCACCATGAATTGCGTAGAAACTTCTTCTAAACACTGCTTTTTATCTAAATGGTTCAGATTTCGTAGTCATATTTCACACTGTAATACCACACTTTCCACAAAACGGTCGAGTTTTAAATAAACTAGGCCGAATAATATATGACAACCCACAATTGACTACATATAATGATGTGCGTGAAGATAAATTGTAAATTGTAAATAGCTAAGACACAAACCAGACAGATTTAGCCGCGCACCGAATGGGTTAATTGAGTTATGCTAAGGCGACCAAAAAAATTTTATATATATTTTGACTACTTTGGACAAATAATAAATTAACTAAGCGACAAATTTGATGCAGTAATAAAGGCCTAGGAGCGCACTTTCAGAAAATAAGGTCATATAGATCAAAAACACAATAACGATTGAGATATTGTAGAAATAAAACCACACTAATGGATCCTTAATTTTTATAAATTCAGGCCACTGTGCAAAACTGCCCAGGATATTTTGGTATCAGGAGAAAGGTCGTAACGTGTACTTTCTGGCTATATGGTCGCTATATTCGAAAGCGATCCAGAAAATTGTGTTTTATCCAATTTAATGGAAAATACTAACTTGGATGGACTAATATAAGGAAAAATGCCCCACTGTGCAATCCTGCCCAGGATATTTTGGTATCGAGAGAGAGGACGTGACGTGTACTTTATGGTTAAAAGGTTTTTATATTTGAAATCAATCCAGAAAATTGTGTTTTATCCAAGTTAATGGGAAATTACGAACTATGATAGAAATATAAAGAAAACTGGCCCACTGTGCAATCCTGCCCAGGATATTTTGGTATCAGGAGAAAAGGCGTGACGTGTACATTATGGCTAAAAGTTTTCTTTATTCAATACCAATCCAGAAATTTGTGTTTTGTCCAATTTTATGCAAAAATTCAAACTACGTCCGAAATATAAAGAAAAATGTCCCACTGTGCAAAACTGCCCATGATATTTTGGTATCAGGAGAAAGGTCGTAACGTGTACTTTCTGGCTATATGGTCGCTATATTCGAAAGCGATCCAGAAAATTGTGTTTTATCCAATTTAATGGAAAAATACTAACTTGGATGGATTAATATAAGGAAAAATGCCCCACTGTGCAATCCTGCCCAGGATATTTTGATATCGAGAGAGAGGACGTGACGTGTAATTTATGTCTAAAAGGTTTTTATATTTGAAATCAATCCAGAAAATTGTGTTTTATCCAAGTTAATAGGAAATTACGAACTATGATAGAAATATAAAGAAAACTGGCCCACTGTGCAATCCTGCCCAGGATATTTTGGTATCAGGAGAAAGGGCGTGACGTGTACATTATGGCTAAAAGTTTTCTTTATTCAATACCAATCCAGAAATTTGTGTTTTGTCCAATTTTATGCAAAAATTCAAACTACGTCCGAAATATAAAGAAAAATGTCCCACTGTGCAAAACTGCCCAGGATATTTTGGTATCAGGAGAAAGGTTGTAACGTGTACTTTCTGGCTATATGGTCGCTAACTTGGATAAAACACAATTTTCTGGATTGATTTAAAATATAAAAACATTTTAGCCATAAAGTACACGTCACGTCCTTTCTCTCTATACAAAAATATCCTGGGCAGGATTGCACAGTGGGGCATTTTTCCTTATATTAATCCATCCAAGTTAGTATTTTTCCATTAAATTGGATAAAACACAATTTTCTGGATTGCTTTCGAATATAGCGACCATATAGCCAGAAAGTACACGTTACGACCTTTCTCCTGATACCAAAATATCCTGGGCAGTTTTGCACAGTGGCCTGAATTTATAAAAATTAAGGATCCATTAGTGTGGTTTTATTTCTACAATATCTCAATCGTTATTGTGTTTTTGATCTATATGACCTTATTTTCTGAAAGTGCGCTCCTAGGCCTTTATTACTGCATCAAATTTGTCGCTTAGTTAATTTATTATTTGTCCAAAGTAGTCAAAATATATATAAAAATTTTTTGGTCGCCTTAGCATAACTCAATTAACCCATTCGGTGCGCGGCTAAATCTGTCTGGTTTGTGTCTTAGCTATTTACAATTTACAATTTATCTTCACGCACATCATATAATGCCGAGATTTAACCAATATCCTTGCAAAAGCGCCACTGTAGCAAAAATTTTAAATATTACTTAAATTTTCCTTTATCTCGAATACGTATTTCTCGCTCGATAAATCGTAAATATTATTTCGAACAATTGCATTAAAATCGCTCTAGCTTTATATTTCCTATATTTTGTAACTAACATGGTGTTTCATCCCAGGGTGTCAGCCGATTTAAATTTTAATTCTAGAGATTTTATAGAAGTACAAAAAATTGTCTCCATATATAAATTATATAAATATTTCTAATAAAAGCCTTCATAATAACTCCCAACAAATTTGAAGGATTTGAAATGGTAACACAAATTTTTGGTCTACATAGTGGTGAAGGGTATAATATAGTCGGCCCCGCCCGACTTTAGACTTTACTTACTTGTTCATTCAGCTTCCATATGGAGGACTATTAACACGTAGAGTTTGTAACTATAACTTTACAACCGACAAACGATAAATATACCGGAGAACTCTTATAAAGAGTAGGGCCTGGGGAAGTTCCCTTACGGGCACAAACGAAATGAGTACACCTGTGTCTTTCCAATGTGTTGAATCCCTGGGGAGTATCCTATTTCAACTGCATACAAACACTCTATGGTTCCTATCAAATAAATGAGAGAAAGTAAATATTTAAAAGTTCTTAAAAAATGATCACAACAACATTTTCTAAGATGTCGAGCAAGGGGAAGATGCCCTTCATAACATATACCGGAAAATGAAGCAATATCTACACCCTCACAAAAAATCGCTTCTGTAACATATACCCCAAACACATTTTGCTTCAAGCATATTTGTTTTGAGGATTGGTCCAAACAAAATATTGTTTGTATTGTTCAAACATATTATGTTTCACCTTAGGGCATATACTGGTAGAAAAAAATTTTAATGAAATTTTCTTTGTGTGGATATATTTTTAAGGCGCCAATTGGTTACTTCCATTATTTTACTTGCAGCATACTCTCTAGATCTCTCTTTCTAAACACATATATGGTTATGGGCTATTTCTAAATTAATATATGTTTGAAGTTAAGCATATTATATTTACAAACAGTTTATGTCCCAAACATAATATGTTCTAACATATTAACATATATGTCCCAAACATGTTATGCTAGTTTATGAACTTTATATGCTTGCACTTAAAAAAATTGTGTTAAAAAATTTGAGTTCCAAACATATAATTTTTACACCCAAACATATGAAAAACAGTCTTTTTCGTCCGTGTATGTTGTCTGTTAATAAATGTAAATTTAAGTGTTTTACTTAAAAATGTCTAGCAAGGAGCTTCTCCTGCGGCCCAATTTCAACCAGATCGAATGAAACTTGCACCTGTAGGAAATCAAATCTTAGGATCGGTTTATATGGCGGCTATATATAATTATGGATCGAAATGAATCAATTCTTGCATGATTGTTAGACGCCATAGCCTTAAACCACGTACTAATTTTCAAATTGAAATTTGCTCTTCCTAGAGAATCCGGAAGCCTAATCTTGGGACGGTTTATATGGGGGCTATATATAATTATGGATCAACGTAATAAGAGACTCCGCAAAACAAATCTGGGGGTCGGTTTATATGGGGCTATACCTAAAAGTAGTGCGATTTGACCCATTTGCAATACCAACCGACCTATATCAATAACAACTACTTGCAACAAGTTTCAAGTACACTGAAACAAAAGCATGTCCGGTTCCAAAGATTTTGTCTTTACTTTAAAAATTCTGGTATTGATTCCGAGCCAAAGAAGCGAAGGATACAAGTAAGGATACTTTTAAGACACAATTCTCTTCTAAATTTGGATTTTGTGTATTTGCTTCTAGGAAGTTAATTTTAATTTTTCGCTTTTTCAGCTTTTTTTCTTCATACGCTATCAAAGTCCTTTAAAAACGAGTTAACACCAAATTTATTTTCCAAATTCAGACTCGAATTCCAGTAGAAATCATGATATGTTTCAAGTAAAAAACGTCTTTAAAATAAAGTGTTGAAAAACATGTCCTATATTTGGACGATTTTTTGCTTTGTAATCAAGATTCAAAAATGCAACAAATTTAAAGACAATTTCATTAAATTTAAAGAATTTTTCTGAATTATTAAAGTTAAGTTGACCTTAGCCCAAACATTTTTTCTTTCATTTTATGGTACCCATTTTTAAGTGAAATCACTTAATTATAAGGACAATACAACTTCATTGAAAAGTTTATTGACTTTTGGACAAGGAAAAAAACTTTATATTAGATAAATGCGTCTTCTATGCTAAGCAAAATTTGCATTCGTATTTTAAAGAGATGAAATCTTTGACCTCACTACAATATTTTTTGCAGTGTAGATTGACTCAGAATTTCACTACGACCCAGAATATATGCACTTTATGGGGTCTGAGACCAATATTTTGTTTTATACTCTCCACGATATTTGTAATACCCACAAAATTATTCAGAATTTCTTAAAATTTATAAATTTTACCAATAATGCGGTTCTCGTATGGTACTAGAGACATTTTTGAAATTTTTAACTCCAATTTTTTTCTTCAAACAAGTGAAAAACATAATTATGTCTAATATTCTTAAAAAAATATTTACTTATTTTAATGAAATCGGCGTGACGTCTGCGTTTGTAATACGGTTTAGTTAAAATTTTCTAAAATTAAAATAAATTTTGTTAAATTTACCAACATTTTCCTTCGTGGTGGGTTCACTGTTGTTTGAGTGTATTTTCACCACATGATCACCCTCTACGTGCTGGGAAAATTTCAAGTAAATCGGTATAAATGTAAAACTATTCAAAAATGTAGCACACGATTTCACTAAATTCGAAATTGGCAAGGGAAAAAAATGCAAAATTATTTAAAAATTTGTGTGTTTATCTTAGTCAACTAACATACGCAAAAGTCGTTAGTCCCGAATCAAATTGAAATAAATATTAAAAAATCCAGTTGTGCTGAGTCAATTTTCAATCGCTTCGCTTACGCTTCGCGCTCTGATCATCGGGTCGTGAAAGTGTGCATGGGATTGCCTTATTGATTGAGTAAAATAACAATATTAATAACCATTGAATTCATTTTATGATCAAGTGACAATAATTTCCTCTCAGAGAACATATTAAACAGCTGTTCCTACAATTCAACACTTGTGTCAAAAAAAAGTGGTGCCAAGTTGTACGATGTGTGGTGGAGTTGCCACATACTGTATCATTACCATAGTAAACAAAAACTCTCTTAAGCCGTTAAGTTCAAATTTAAATCGGAAATGGAGGGTGCTCAACCTCCAGATACCCCACGAAATAGTCTGAGCCTCTTTAGAGTAACCAAACTCAAAGAGCTTGAGCAAACAAATATTCAATTAATTGAAAGAATCAAATCGCTAGAAAATATTTGTATCCAACTACGTAATGAAAATCTTGCTTTACGCCAAGAACAAAATCAAATAAGACAAGAATCCGAAAACTTGTCAGCTCAACAAAGTATAAATCGACAACTAAATCCATCGAGGCAAGAAATTCACATCTTGCCAGCACAACAAACTCCTACAAACACTCAGGAAGTTCAGCTCTCACAGAAAACAAAGTCGACTGTTACATTTGCACCAAGTGAAAATGATCAACAGACCGAATACAAAACATATGAAGAAGAATTAACAAAAGAAACCGAATGGATATTAAAGGAGCAAAATAAAAAAAGTAGAAAGAAGAAGCAGATTGAACCCGAACCTGCAAACACAAATGAAAACCTAACCGAGGATCAGCAAACAATCTCGGAACAGGTAATTACAGAAAGCTCCAATAGGTTATTACGCCCGCCACCAATTATAGTTCAATCATTGGAAAATTTTGAACAACTACACAATATTGTTAAGTCAAAATCACGTAACGGGACTTCCATAAAATTAGTAAACGACCACACACATAAAGTTCTAACTTTCGAATCAAACGATTATAGAGAAATAACAAAGGCTTTGAATGACGCCAAAATACAATGGTACTCATATGAGAGCAAGCAAACTCGGCCAATTCGGGTACTAGCGAAAGAACTCCATGACAGCTGTAAACCAGAAGATATCATCATAGACTTAAGGGAGCAAGGATTCAATATATTAAATGCCTTCAACAAAACGAATTTTATAACAAAACAACCAATGAATATGTTTGTCTTGAGCTTTGATAATTCTGAAGATTTACAAAAAATCAAACATAAAAAATAGTCTAAATACTGTAGTACAAATTGAACAATTGAAACTACCCAAGCAACTGCCGCAATGCAAGAATTGTCAAGGATTTAACCATACCAAAAATTATTGCGCAAAACAGGCAAGATGTGCAAAATGCGCAGGAAAACATCCAACAATAAGTTGTGATAAGCCACCAAACTCTTTGCCGAAATGTTGTAATTGTGGTGAACAACATTCTGCTAGTTATCGAGGCTGCATAGTAGCACAGGAACTACAGAAACTCAGAAATAAGAAATTGAAATCTAACCCATCAGTGGCACCTGTAGAAACTCAAATGGACTCATTGCCAACTAGAACAATTCCTAGTTCACCCTCAAGACCAGTTTTAGATGCAGCGAGAACAAGAAACATCCAAACAGGAAGAGTGTCTTACGCGAATGTTACAAAACAAGTGCCACCCCAGCTATCGTTACCTCAGAACGCTGCTTCTTATGAAAATCCAATAATGAAAATCTTAGCAAAACTGGAAGCTTTAGAATCCTTTAACAAAGTTCTCGAAGCTCGGCTATGTATGCTAGAAGAGAATTTTATCGGTAGTATAAATGTGTAGTCAGATTAAAATTATGCAATGGAATGCGAATGGGCTATTTCGGCATAAAGATGAATTACATGCAGTATTAGAAGAGAATAATGTGGACATATGTCTGATCAGTGAAACTCATTTTACAAGAGAAAGCTTCATGACACTTAAAAATTTTGAAATATACCACACTATCCACCCTAGTAACAACGCTCGAGGTGGTAGCGCTGTAATTATAAGGAACAATATTGAACATTGGCTAGAAAATAAAATAAGTTCTGTCGAGTTTCAATCAACAACCTTAACTATAAATGTAAACAAGTGCCCAACTTCAGTTACTTCAGTTTATTGTCCACCACGATTCAATTTAAAATATGAGCAATATAAGAATCTAATTGACTCTCACAAATATAAGTTTATAATGGGCGGAGATTTCAACGCTAAACATGTTCACTGGGGCTCTAGATTAACCACTCCAAAGGGAAAAGAACTTCTTAAAGCTATAAACAAAAGTGGATGCGTAACAGTATCTACAGCAAAACCAACATATTGGCCCTCTGATACAACAAAAATTCCCGATTTGATTGACTTTTTCATACTACGGAAAATCTCTACTCACAACACTTCAATAGAAGACGGCTACGACCTTAACTCAGACCACTCACCTATTTATCTCACTTACTTTGGTAACAAAACAACCATTCAGAATTGTACCAGCCTCACCACGAAATATACAGATTGGGACTATTTCAGATACCTTATCGATCCAACATCAGGCACACATCAATTGAGTCACCAGAAGATATTGAGTGCGAGTCAGAAACATTTACTAAACTCATTCAAGAGGCTGCATGGAATAGTACTCCAACACAAACAAAACATGCTGCAAAGGCTACGTATCAAACAGAAATTGTTCAATTAATAAAACGTAAGAGGAAACTTAGGAAAAAAAGGCAATTATCTCGATCACCAGAAGATAGACGAAATCTCAACAATATTGGAAAACAACTTAATAGAAAAATTAGAAACTTCAATCAAAACAATTTCAAAATTTTTTTGGCCGATTTGACATACGACAGTAGATCAAATTACTCATTATGGAAAGCGACTAAGCATTTTAAAAGACCTGTCACTCCAAAAGTTCCCATTAGATCAGAACATGGTGCTTGGGCGAAAAGCAGTTCAGAAAAAGCGAATGTATTTGCTGACCATTTAAGAAAGATCTTATCTAATCCTTTCTCAAACGAAAATGCCAACTCCAGAGTGATATACAATGATACTAACATTCCATATATACCAATTGAAAAAATTACCCTCAGAGAGTTATTTAAGACAGTTAATGGACTGAATAATAAGAAATCTGCTGGATACGACCTTATTAAAGCTGAAGCGCTAAAAAATTTACCCTATCAAGGTTACGCAAGAATGGTAACTACAGTCGAAGCTCTGTTTAACGAAAATCCCATTTAGCGAAAATCCATTTTAACGAACGTCAAAATTCTTAACATTGAGTATTCTAAATAACGAACAATTGAACAAAATTTACGTTCGATTTAACGAAAAGGCTTTTAATCTTAAGAAAATAAACAACAAAAAATCAGCAATATTTGGCGATTGGGAGTATGGCTTAAGTCCTTAGGAAATGTCCACAAAGTACGGCATTCCCAAGATATTTAGATTCCATTAAAATGTTTAAAAACACATATTCAATGGCCGGGTAACTGGTAAAATTATGTTAGATAGAGTGGCGCAGCTTCGCTACGGGAAATGGATCTACAACAGAACCGGTACAGGACTTCTCCCTGGTGTGAATATACCAGTCCCAGTTCTGGCCGAAACGTATGGAAGGGACCGGTCACTTCAACACGGGTCTGTCATTCACGGGGATAAATTTACACTGCAGGCCACGGATTGGACTCATTCCAAACTACATGACCTGGGAGAACTTAGTAGGACTAGACAGGTACTCATGAAACAGTCTGCGACAAACCCTTAGGTACCTGTATTATTTTGATCATCCAAATTGCATCAGCAAGAAAAACTTTTGGACTATGTTGGTCCATAGGTAAATGTCTAGATCAAATAAAATTTTAAAATAAAGAGAGTATAGAAATCAATAAATTATATGAAAATTTAAAAACTACGACAAACTCGAGCACTGGTACTAGTCCTGTAATAGGTTCGTTAGTGGCAATATTTCGTAGGATTGTCAGTTGGACAGGTGGTGAATTTTTCTCTTAATAATGAGTGCTACCCGATTCTAAATTTAGCTCAATAACAAGGAACCTCCCTCTTATAGCTGAAGATAAACTATGAAATACACAGGAATATCAACATCATTAGTGAGAGGGATAAACTACCGCTGAAAAACTTTTTTGGGCCCGGCCGAAACGGCAATCTAGCGTTGAGAGTACATCTGTGCCGACAGGAGCAGCGGAGTAGTGGTGTATGTAAGACGTTTTAGGAAGATGTTACTATGAACACTACCTATGCCTGGCCATTCTTGAAACAAATTAGGCAATTCGTCTAAGAAGTTAGAGTATACAAATTATGACATGGGTGTATATAGGCCCCCATACGACAGCGAATCTTGGATCCTCTCTTCAATCTAACCTAACCTAGATATATCAAGTTCATCAAGATTATTTTAAGTATTATTTTTTAAGTGTCTCTGTGCTTTAATTTTTTCAAATGATTATGCATTTTTACTCATCTGGTAAAAAAACTACGATTTTCAATAAAAGTTAACATTTAATATTCCCGTTCGATTTAACGAATTTTTCTAAATAACGAAAGTGCCTGACAATATATCGTTCGTTAAACCGAGCTTCGACTGTATTATGAATGCTGTACTAAGACTGAAATACATACCAAGCTCTTGGAAATTCGCGGAAATTATATTGATACCAAAACCTGGTAAAAGTCCACATGAGCCAAAATCTTATCGCCCCATCTCACTGCTTCCCCAAATAGGAAAGATTTTCGAAAAACTATTTATGGCTGGACTCGAGCCACTAGTTGAGCGACTGAATATCATCCCACCCCATCAATTCGGATTCAGAAAAAAAACATTCAACAATTGAACAAATCCACAGAGTAACACATGTCATAGAAGAAGCTTTCGAAAAAAAAGAAGCCTTTTCTGCAATCTTCCTTGATATATCCCAAGCTTTTGATGGTATTTGGCATCATGGACTTATTCAGAAACTTAAGTCAGTACATCCATCTAACTATTGTGAAATTCTTCGCTCCTATTTGGAATGCAGGTATTTTAGAGTACGTCATGAAAATGAATACTCTAATTTGTTTCCCATTACTTCTGGTGTCCCTCAGGGCAGCATCCTGGGACCTCTATTATATTTAATATACACATACGATATCGCTGTAGCAAACAATTGTTTTATAGGAACATTTGCCGACGACACGGTTATAATTTCGACTGGTAAAACTTCAAGAGAGTCAACACAGAAGCTCCAATCGACCCTCAATAGTGTAAATGAATGGACAAGTGAGTGGGGACTTGTATTAAACAACACAAAGTCAGTCCATGTGGATTTCTCGAGAGTTTCAAGTACATACATGCCGTTGTACATAAACCAAAATCAAATACCTTCAGCAAACTCAGCGAAATACTTGGGCATGCTATTGGACTCAAAACTCAGCTGGAAGTACCACATTCAAAAAAAGCGGGAAGAATTGGAATTGAAACTACGCAACATGCATTGGCTTATGGGAAGAAATTCAGTGCTTTCGATAGACAACAAGTTAATGATATACAAACAAATCTTAAAGCCGATTTGGCTATACGGCATCCAACTATGGGGTTGCGCGAACAACACAGAAATTAATAAAATCCAAACATTTCAAAATAAGGTGCTCCGAAAAATTGTAAAATCGCCATGGTTTGTAAGAAACAGTGATCTCCACAGAGATCTAAAGATGACTAATGTACGAGAAGAAATTACTGTACACGCAAACAAACACCAAATAAAGCTTGAACATCATGAAAATATGGAAGCAAAGAAACTTAGTAACACATCCTACTCAACAAGACGACTCAACCGCTTTAAGCCGCAAGATCTCATAAACAGATTCAATTAAATATAACTAGTTTTGTTCCCTAAAATATTTATTAAATAGATTAAAATGAATTATTTAATTAAACTACTAGTTAGTCACATAATGAAGTTATCGAGACTAGTTGTAGTGTACATTTAAGCACTGCTATTTTTTTCATATGCTTAAATAAAAAAAAAAAATAAAAAAATCTTAAATTTTTGTATAGAGCGCTTAAGACATTTTAAAAGGAGAAATTATTTAATGTTTAATTGTTTTTTATTTTTTTTTATTTTTACTATATAAATATCTTTATTGTGTTGTCTTGCGGCATTAAAATAGAAACAAAAGTCTATGCGAGAGAAAAAGTGTTCCTTCAGTGCCCGACAGGCATACAAAATGAATATGAAAGAAATTATGGAAGAAGATAAAATGAAATGAAGAATATGATGGAGGATGATTAGATAATAAATTATTGAATCGATTAACTAAATTATATTCATTTTCATTTTATATCTATGTATTGTTTTCCTTGCACTTTAATAAACAATTATTGTCTTCGATTTTAATTCTAAAAGAAAATGTGATTTTTAAAATATTATTCTTGGTACAATCAGTACCGTGTAAGAGAAATGAGATATCGTCTTGTGTCGAAATACTAACTTATGTCGTAAAAACAATATAAAATAAATTTTAACTTAAGAATATTTTGTTAAAGAAATTTTTTCTTTTACACCTTCACTGTCCTCACGAATATATGGGTGTCTATGAAATAAGCTGCGTTGTCCTGTCAATATACTTTCGTTTATCCAACGGTCTGACATATTGACTTGACCCTTGTCAAATAAACATATCAAAACACATGATTTTGTGGAATACTTTTGGGATATACTACTCCCTCTGTGTTTGTTTCTTTTTGCTAAGATCCACACATGACTGTTCGAGCGAAAATGACCAACCTCTCCCCCATTGCCCCTATCTTTGTTGGTGCACTTGGATTTTTGTAGTTAAGAAGTAATTGGATTTCAAGTGTTAATGTTGGTAGAATTTAGTTAACAGTGGTGTTGTTCGATGACTGTTTTTTTGTTTCAATCTGATGTTGGATGTGAAGTCGAGGCAATCGAAGGACAATGATTGCCACATATGGCGCTAGAGTGATTTATTGCTACAAATGAAATTGTGGTACGGACGAGAAAGTAAACGAGAATCTAAATTCCTTTCTTAATAGTTTGATTTGGGTTATTTAATTGGTTCGGTTGGACTTAATCGGGAATGTGCAAAAAACCAAAGTGTCCGAAAAAGAAATTCATATCCACAAGTGGTCTTTGAATGATCGATGCCTTCATATGGCTTACAATGAACAAATGTATCTTAATGCGACTTTTGATTTAAGAGATTTTTACTCTACAAAACAAAAAGTTTGTATGATTGAGTGAGACCATCTACACTGAAAAAAAAAAAATATTGTCGTGAGGCCAAATATTTCATGTCCTTAAAATACGAATAAGAATTTTGCTTAGCACAGAAGACGCATTTCTCTGATATAAAGTTTTTTTTTCCTTTTGCCAAAAGTCGATAAACCTTACAATGAAGTCGATTTGTCCTTATAGTTAACCCTCTACTGCCCCAATTTTTTGCCAGCTGATTAAATTTTCAATGTAAACGATACAAAAGCTAGAAAACTAAACAAGAAAAATTTATACGGTAAAATTTAGTATATGCTGCAAAGTAGAGGTGTGCGCGTGACTGAAATTTCACTCACATTCACGAAGCAAAATGTTTATTCACGCACGCTCACGCACGATACGTGTGGTAGTCAATCACCCTCACGCACATTCACGAAATGAAAACCAGTACTCACGCACGAACTACCTTTAAAGACTCAGACTCACGCACGATTCACGACAATTCACGTGATTCACGACAAATTCACAAGACTCACGACATTTTCCAAACGAAAATCAGCAAAGGTAATAAAATTCAAAAATAGAATATAGTTCGAGAGCTAAATTAATATCAGTTTACATACAAGTATGAATTAAATATTGATTTTTTTTCGTGAGCGTGTAATTTTGCAGAAATTTTATTCACGCACACTCATGAACCGATTTTATTTCTCACGCACGACATATTCATTTTAGTCCCTTTCCCGCACATTCACGAGAGTTCACGGGTGAATCACGCGTGTCACGAAAATTAAGTGTCACGCGCACACCTCTACTGCAAAGCCTCTTGAACAGTTTAATCTTCTTTTTCTTTTTATTGTATCCATTTTTGTTGTCTTAAGGTGTGTTTTACTAAAAACTTCCTTATTAAATGAAACCCGCCTAAAGGCTGAGAATGGGCATTAGAGGGTTAAGTGATTCGAATTAAAAATGGGTGTCATAACATGAAAGAAAAAATTTTTAGGCTAAGGTCAACTTAACTTTAATAATTCAGATAAATTCTTTAAAATTAATGAGATTGTCTTTAAACTTATTGTCCTTTCGCATCTTCACTACAAAGCAAAAAAGTGGTCAAAAAAGGACAGATTTTTCAACACTTTATTTTAAAGACGTTTTTTACTTGAAACATAGCATAGTTTTTACTGGAAGCCGAGTCTGAATTTGAAAAATTATGTTGTCGTTAACTCGCTTGTAATGGATTTTAATAGTATGTTATATGAAAACAAGTAAGGAAAGTCTAAAGTCGGGCGGGGCCGACTATATTATACCCTGCACCACTTTGTAGATCTAAATTTTCGATACCATATCACATCCGTCAAATGTGTTGGGGGCTATATATAAAGGTTTGTCCCAAATACATACATTTAAATATCACTCGATCTGGACGGAATTTGATAGACTTCTACAAAATCTGTAGACTCAAAATTTAAGTCGGCTAATGCACTAGGGTGGAACACAATGTTAGTAAAACAATATGGGAAACGTTTAAATCTGAAGCAATTTTAAGGAAACTTCGAAAAAGTTTATTTATGATTTATTGCTCGATATATATGTATTAGAAGTTTAGGAAAATTAGAGTCATTATTACAACTTTTCGACTAAGCAGTGCCGATTTTACAAGGAAAATGTTGGTATTTTGACCATTTTTGTCGAAATAAGAAAAACATACATATGGGAGCTATATCTAAATCTGAACCGATTTCAACCAAATTTGGTACGCATAGCAACAATGCTAATTCTACTCCCTGTGCAAAATTTCAACTAAATCGGAGTTAAAAATTGGCCTCTGTGGTCATATGAGTGTAAATCGGGCGAGCGATATATATGGGAGCTATATCTAAATCTGAACCGATTTCAATAAAATTTTGCACACTTGACTACACTACTAATTGTACTCCTAGTGCAAAATTTCCAGCAAATTGGGGTAAAACTCTGGCTTCTGGGACCGTATTAGTCCATATCGGGCGAAAGATATATATGGGAGCTATATCTAAATCTGAACCGATTTCAATAAAATTTGGCACACTTGACTATAGTACTAATTGTTCTTCTTGTGCAAAATTTTAAGCAAATTAGGGTAAAACCCTGGCTTCTGGGGCCATATAAGTCCATATCGGGCGAAATATATATATGGGAGCTATATCTAAATCTGAACCGATTTTTTCCAAAATCAATATGGATCTGTTCTGAGCCAAAACACATACTTGTGCCAAATTTGAAGTCGATTGGACTAAAACTGCGACTTAGACTTTGATTACCAAAATGTGTTCACGGACAGACGGACAGACGGACATGGCTATATCGACTCAGGAGCCCACCCTGAGCATTTTTGCCAAAGACACCATGTGTCTATCTCGTCTCCTTCTGGGTGTTACAAACATATGCACTAACTTATAATACCCTGTTCCACAGTGTGGAGCAGGGTATAACAAGTATATACGGCCGTAAGTTCGGCCAGGCCGAATCTTATGTACCCTCCACCAGATATTTCTTTGCGAACTTTGACAGTTTTATGTGCTTGAAAATATCTGATACATATCCCCTTCCTTTTGCCGTATAAAACTCCTGTCCCGGAAGCTGCTTGTAGTCGGCTTTGACGTAGGTTTCGCCGTCCATTACCACGCAGTCAAACTTCGTCAGCATCGTCGTGTACAGCCTCCGGGATCGCGCTTTGGCCGTCGTATTTTGTTTATAATCGCGATTTGGAGTCACTACCTTCTTGTAAGTCGATAGTCCGGCTCGTTTTTTGGCTCGATGCACGGTTGTAGACGATACACCCATCTTATTTGCGGCATCTCGGAGAGAGAGGTTAGGGTTTCGCTTGAAACTACCGGCAACTCTCTTTGTCGTCTCAGCAGCTTCCGGTTTTCGATTTCCCCCCCGATCCAGACTTCCTGGCTGTCGACAAACGTTCCCCAAACACTTTAATTACATTTGTAACGGTTGATTTGGCAACTTTTAGCGATTTTGCCAGCTTTGCGTGCGAGTAGCTCGGATTTTTGCGATGCGCGAGCAAAATTTTGATACGCTGCTCTTCTTGCTTGGACGGCATTTTTATAACTGAAGAGTGAATTCCAAAATCAAAATAGGAGCAACATTCTACACACACACACACCTTCAAAATGAGGGGTGTTCAGGTTTTTTTAAATGCAAATGAAAGACATACGTCAAGTTTATATTGACCAAATTTTGACCGTTTCACCCTTTCTTAGACAAAGAAGTTATGTATAGGTAAGTCTACAAATAATTTCGAATCGATATGGACTTTTTGCACGATACGTAGAGAGCCAGAATTGAAATATGGGGGTCGCTTATGTGGAGGCTATATACAATTATGAACTTCATATGGACCAATGTTTGTGTGATTGGGGATCGATTTATCTGAGGGCTATATATAACTATAGACCGATATGGACCAAGTTAGGCATGGTTGTTTACGGTCATATACTAGCACAATGTACCAAAATTTCAACTGACTCGGATGAAATTTGCTCCTCCAAGAAGCTCCAAAACCAAATCTCGGGATCGGTTTATTAGGGGGCTATATATGATTATGGACTGATATGGACCACTTTTGGCATGGGTGTTAACTATCATATACTACCACCACGTACCAAATTTCAACAGGATCGGTTGAATTTTGCTCCTCCAAGAGGCTACAGAGTTCAAATCTGGGGATCGGTTTATATGGCGACTATATATAATTATGGACCTATGTTAACCGATTTTTGCATGGTCATTCAGTTAATGACTATGGTTAGGTTAGGTTATGTGGCAGCCCGATGTATCAGGCTCACTTAGACTATTCAGTCCATTGTGATACCACAGTGGTGAACTTCTCTCTTATCACTGAGTGCTGCCCGATTCCATGTTAAGCTCAATGACAAGGGACCTCCTTTTTATAGCCGAGTCCGAACGGCGTTCCACCTTGCAGTGAAACCACTTAGAAAAGTTTTGAAACCCTCAGAAATGTCACCAGCATTACTGAGGTGGGATAATCCACCGCTGAAAACCTTTTTGGTGTTCGGTCGTAGCAGGAATCGAACCCACGACCTTGTGTATGCAAGGCGGGCATGCTAACCATTGCACCACGGTGGCTCCCCAGTTAATGACTATACTAACACCATGTTTCAGCCGGATCGGATGAAATTTGCTTATCTTAGAGGCTCCGCAAGCGAAATCGGGGGATCGGTTTGTATGGGGGCTATATATAATTATGGACCGATGTAGACCAATTTTTACATGGTCATTAGAGACCATATAGTAACACCATGTACCAAATTTCAAACGGATCGGATGAAATATGCTTCTGTTAGAGGCTCCGCAAGCCCAATCTGAAGGTTCGTTTATATGGGGGCTATACGTAAAAGTGGACCGATATGGCCCATTTGCAATACCATCTGACCTACATCAATAACTACTACTTGTGCCAAGTTTCAAGTCGATAGCTTGTTCCGTTCGGAAGTTAGCGTTCGGAAGTTAGCGTGATTTCAACAGACGGACGGACATGCTCAGATCGACTCAGAATTTCACCACGACCCAGAATATATACTTTATGGGGTCTTAGAGCAATATTTCGATGTGTTACAAACGGAATGACAAAGTTAATATACCCCCCATTCTATGGTGGAGTGTATAAAAAAGGGATACCTCTGTTTCACTAAAGCCAATTTAACTTTATTTTAGTTCATAGAATTATTATGTTTGGAGAAATGTCCTTTAGTCTAATAATTTTTTGCGTACGTTAGATAAATTAACTAAAAACCGGGGGGAAAATTATACACAAATGAAGCAAAATTCGTACTTCTCACAAAATAGGTCATTATTTCTTTAAATTTGTAAATTTGACTAAAAATGTGCCCATCTTGAACTTCGTATGGTACTAAAGACATTCTTGCAATTTTAAACTCCAATTTTGGTCTACAAAATACACAATTTTCTTTAGTTAACAAGTGAAAAACCAAGTACATACAGTAGTAAGTTTGGCTGAATCAAATATAATAGTGCGGGTATCTTGAAAATATATGTAGGATTTAAGAGGGTTTGATGACAGATATTCTCCCAAGCAGATCAATTCAACCAGTACACTTCTCGAAGATAAATTTAAAGATTCTACCTATGAAGACTAGATCAGATTCTGGATTTATAAGAATCATTTTTGTTTGAGTTTTAGAGGAATCATTAACATCTCTTGTAAGTGTGCAAGAAAATTATAAAATAATGTCTTGATGTGAAATCTTAAATCTGTAGATTTTCACCCGAGGAGTAAAATCTAAAAATTTTACATTGAGTTTCAAGCAATTTTCATGATCAGTGCGCCTTCTATACCCTCGAGAATATGGAGGCCATACCAAATGGAACGATAAAAACTTAATCCCATACACGTTTTTGCGAACCTAAAATACCAGCATATTTAAAATTTAAGGCAAAATAGATAAGTCGTTCTTATGGGGGATATACTAAAATATGGACCGATACTCACCGTTTTCAGCACACCTCTTTATGGTCCGAAAAATACCTCTAGATTTCCAATTTCAGGCAAGTTGGATGAAAACTACGGTTTCTGTAAGACCAAGAAATAAACTGGGGCAATCGGTCAATATGGGGGTATACCTGAACATGGACCGATACTCACCATTTTCGACACATCTCTTTATGGTCCTAAAATACCTCTAGATTTCCAATTTCAGGCAAATTGGATAAAAACTACGGTTTCTATAAGCCAAAGACCCCAAATCGGGAGGTCGGTTTATATGTGGACCATACCAAACCATGGACCGCTGCTCACCATTTTTGGCACATCTCTTTGTGGTTCTAAAATACCTCTAGATTTCCAATTTCAGGTAAATTGAATAAAAACTGCGGATTCTAGAAGTCCAAGAAGTAAAATCGGGAGATCGGTCTATATGGGGGTGTTCAAAATAAATATATTTTGAACATGAATGCGATAACGCCGACAATAGAAATATCTTAGAATTGGTCCCTATCATTAGATAGAGATTAGAGACGCATTTGTTTACTTAGGATCGCCATAAAATCATTGTACTAGCTGATAAGAGCGCATGTGTGTGGGATCTTAATGTAACAAAACAGATAAGAGATAGCTGTGTGCGACGATCAGTTGGACTAATGCACAGGCAGTTTAGTTTGTAAGAGTATATAAGGAAGAATATTTTTGTAAATAAATTAGTATGAAAAGTATACTCATCTTGTTTGGATGATAATCCAACAGGGGGCTATACCAAAACATGGGCCGATACTCACCATTTTCAGCACACCTTTTTATGGTCCTAAAATACATCTAGATTTCTAATTTCAGGCAAATTGGATAAAACTACGGTTTCTAGAAGCTCAAGACCCCAAATCGGGAGGTCGGTTTAAATGGGGACTATATCAAAACTTGGCCCGATATAGCCCATCTTCAAACTTGACCTGCCTGCAAACAAAACACGCATCTGTGCCAAATTTCAGGACGATAGCGGCATTATTGAAGGCTGTAGCGTGATTACAACAGACAGACGGACATGCTTATATCGTCTTAGAGTTTCTCCATGATCAAGAATATATATATATATATATATATATATATATAATATATATATATATATATATATATATATATATATATATATATATATATATATATATATATATATATATATATATATATATATATATATATATATATATATATATATATATATATATATATATATATATATATATATATATATATATATATATATATATATATATATATATATATATATATATATATATATATATATATATATATATATATATATATATATATATATATATATATATATGTATATACTTTATATGGTCGGAAATCGATATTTCGATGTGTTACAAACGGAATGACAAACTTATTATACCCCCATCACCATTGGGTATAAAAATTAATTATGTCTGATAAATTTTCTTAATTTGACGAAAAATATTTACTTATTTTTGTGATATCGGCGTGATCCCAGCGTCTGTAATATTGTCTAGTTAAAATTTTCTAAAAGTAATCTAAACTTTCTAAAATTAACCACATTTTTTTCTTCCTGGAAGGTTCACTGTTTTTTAAGTGTATACAGCATTTTCTTCTAGAGCAAATAATTGCTCATTTATAATAAGAGATTCAACGATTGTCTCTTAACTTTTTTATTTGCTTTTAAATAAATTTTCTTAGTGTCAAAAGAAAACATTGTTTGCCTAATATTCTATCCGTTTCTATGAAGAACTGTTGTTTTCTGAATCTTTATTTTTTGTTCCAAAATAACAGTCCATTTCTTTCTTACTTGATACTAGGAAGCAAATTTGAATTTATTGATTTTCTCTGCTTGTTTCTTTATAAGCAATCAATGTCCTTTAAAAACGACATTTAAAAGTTCAAGCTCGACTGCAAATATAAATTATTCTTTGTTTTAAGTCAAAATCGTCTTTAAAACAAGTAAGTAAAGTAGAAAGTAGGGCGGGGCCGACTAAATCATACCCTAAACCACCCTTACTGAATTAGTAATCATAAACATTTGTGTGATAACATTGATATAGGTCTGGGAGATAAACCGAAGGTGCATATTTAAGAAAATTAAAGGGTACGTGTTTATGGGTGCTTTGTCTCAATCTGACTATAGCTCATAGTCAATGTTGCCATGGAAAATGTTCGGTTTACCCTACAAGGACAAAAAAAGTTCCCTACTTTCCCATACAATTTTCCCTACAATATTTTTCGTTAAATTTAAAAAATTGTACAAAACAAAAATGGTTCTAAGTACTTTATTATCTTAAAACATGAATATGCAACGTATATAACTCAGAATATAAATTTGTATTACCACCACGATTGCCACAGTTGGTAGAATTCTACCCAAAATAATAATCTGTTTTTTGTTAAATCTCTATAAAAATAAACTTTTGGCAATAAATTCTATAGAAATAAAATTTTGAGAAAAAATTCCGTAGAAATAAAATTTTGAGAAAATTTTTTATAGCAATAATATTTTGAAAAAATAATCTATAGAAATACAATTTTGACAAAATTTTCTATAGAAATAAAATGTTGACAAAATTTTCTACAGGAATAAAGTTTTGACAAAAATTTCTATAGAAATATTTGTTTGGTAGATTTGTGGTAATCTTCAAATTTTGTTAGATTTTTTTGGCACGAGTGGTAACAGTTGTTACCACACATAGTTAAAGATCAAGCCAACCAAAATGTAAAAATGATTACAAGTTGTGTTGAGTGAAAATGTCCCTACATTGTGGCCCTACGTCCCCACAAGACGCTAAATATTAGAAAAACAGTACATATAGGGAATCTCCCCTACTTCTAGCAACACTGGCTGTGTTGATATTGCACCTACGGAGTTAGTATGCTACTAATATTGAGCCCATTATTAAAAAAGAGAAAATCGTTCAATTTGTGTGGGTAATAAATCCAAATTTATAAAATCGAGCAATATTCGTATGTAAGAGCTACAAGTACGTATAAATAGGGTCGGGTAGTACATCAAAATTTAAAATTTGAGTAACATTGGTTAATAAAGAAGAGTACTGTGGCCAAATTTGGGAAAATAGAGCGATGCATATATATGGATGCTATATCTAAATCTTAACCAATTTGCATAATATTTTTCGGGATTGATTAATACCACAGACGGTTACTTTGCAAAATTTGAGTACGATTAGGTAATAAATGAGGACTCTATGGTCAAAAATAATGTTATTATGGCCAAATTTGGCAAAATAGGGCGATACATATATATGGGAGCTATAGCTAAATCTGAACTGATTTCGATGATTTTTTGCACATACCGTTAGTACTATAGGGGACTGGATCTAGCCAACTTTGAGTAAGATCGGTTAATAAATAAGGGTTCTATGGCCAAATTGGGAAAATCGGGCTATACATATATATGGGAGCTATATCTAAATCTTAACCGATTTCGATGTTTTTTTGCACATATAGTAAGTGCTATAGAAGATTACCCTTAGCCAACTTTGAGTAAGATCGGTTAATAAATAAGGGTTCTATGGCCAAATTGGGAAAATCGGGCTATACATATATATGGGAGCTATATCTAAATCTGAACCGATTTCGATGTTTTTTTGCACATATAGTTAGTGCTATAGAAGACTACATTTAGCCAAATTTGAGTAAGATCGGTTGATAAATAAGGGTTTTATGGCCAAATTTAGAAAAATCGGGCGGTACATATATATGGGAGCTATAGCTAAATCTGAACCGATTTGGATGAAATTTTGCAGACTTGAAGGGCGGTGAAAGAGATTAGCTTTTGCCAAATTTGGTGACGATCCGTTTGAAAAAAAGCGCAACGTAACCCCATTTGTCGAAATCGGGCGAAACATATATATGGGAGCTATATCTAAATTTGATCCGATTTCCTCCAAATTCGTCCTTGTACCCAAAAAACTCCCTGTACCAAATTTCATCAAAATCGGTTAATAATTGCGACCGGAATCCTGTGAACAACAAATACATGGACAGACGTCCTTGTACCCAAAAAACTCCCTGTACCAAATTTCATCAAAATCGGTTAATAATTGCGACCGGAATCCTGTGAACAACAAATACATGGACAGACGGACGGACGGACACCAAGCGCTAGATCGACTTAGGAGGTGATTCTGAGTCGATCGGTATATATTTTATGGGGTCTAAAATCAATATTTCTTACATCGTTTGTAAGAAAGAGAGCATAAGTCGTTTGCAGCTCATTTTGGATTCTCTGTGCAAAAGGTAAAATTTAAAAATAATGTATCAAATCTGATATTTGCTTCTACATTTTTATAACGTCCACCGTAGGAGAAGTAACTTTGTCATTCCGTTTGTAACACATCGAAATATTGGTCTCAGACCCCACAAAGTATATATGAATATTCTGGGTCCTGGTGAAATTTTCAGTCGATCTAGCGATGTCCGTGCCAAATCGGTCTATAATTGTATATAGCCCTCCATATAAACCGATACCCAGAGTTGAAGTCCGGATCCACTGAAAGGCGCAAATCTCATCCAATCCGGTTGAAATTTGGTACTTATCAAAAATATGTGCCCACTAACAGTCGTGTAAAAATTGGTCGATATCGATCCAGAATTATATATAGCCCCCATATAAAATGATCCCTAGATTTATTTTGCGGAGCCTCTTTAAGGAGTAAATTTCATTCGATCCTGTTGAAATTTGGTACATGGTGTTTGTATATGTGCTCTACCAATCATGCAAAACTTGGTCGATATCGGCCATAATTATATATAGCTCCGATATAAACCGATGCCCGGATTTGACCTTCGGACCTCATGAAGGAGCAAATTTCTTCAGATTCGTTTGAAATTCACTACGTGATTTCGGTATATGCTTTTTACAAATCATGGAAAAAATTGACCCATATGGTACCAACACCAATGTAAACCGACTGCCAAGATTTTTCCTCTGGAGCCCCAGTCGCTTTGAAATTT
The DNA here is from genome assembly GCF_050003625.1 of Haematobia irritans. Classification (NCBI taxonomy): domain Eukaryota; kingdom Metazoa; phylum Arthropoda; class Insecta; order Diptera; family Muscidae; genus Haematobia; species Haematobia irritans. The sequence goes on from NC_134400.1 coordinate 114,376,351, forward strand.
GCCTTTTAATTACCATGCGTAAATTGGCTCATATAGGATTGTAATTATATAAACCAATCAAGAAATAAAGTTATTAATCTTCCTCTGTTTATTTAACATAAACTCCATATGGACAAAGTTGCAATTTAGTACACAATTTGTAATTTGATGACAAGATATCTTCCGCCTGGCCGAACTTTCGGGTGTATTTATTTATTTATTATTATTATTATTATTTTTTGTTTGAATCGTTATATGGACATGCAGGAAATAGATTTTCCATGTACAAGATATGGATGAAGATTTTCATTGCATTGGGGGAATATTTCATCAGGAGCTTTTTCATTTTTTAAGAAAATTCCATATTAGGTTTATAGAGAATTTTCATTTTTTTTTTGCACATTTGGGGCATTTTAACTAGAGTTAATTCTTCTTGCAAATTTACCCCTGTTGGCTTCAGTTTAATCATTTGAAGCATATGTGTCATGTGTTGGTATATTAATCAGTTACGCCTATTCCAGGACGCATAACATTGGCCAACACATAATAGGAATTCCTATGGCAGTTTCATGCCAACAACCTACAAAGAGCTCAAAAATGCAAATTCCCTTAAGGGTGATTTCCCACATTTACTTTTTTTGTTGTCATTCCTTCTGCAAGTGCGGCCTCAAATGGTCAGTTTTGAATGTGATTGTGTAAATGAAATCAAATTGTGTCAAAATCCAAATGTATGAATGTTTACTCCATGCTGTAGGGTCGGTTACTCGGTTGACCAGCTCTCATCCCCCTTTGGCCAGGGAAAATAGTTTGTGTTTTACCCAATTTAACAATACCAAAAACAAGAGAAGAGGCAAAGACCAACCACTGAAAATGCACAAGTTTGCTGTATGTACTGAAGTACTCCGCAGGAATGAATGTCGTATTGTTTGCTCGTATAACATTGGTGAGTGTGACCAATACTGTCTCCGCATATACCAACAATGTTCTCGCTTGTATTTAGTGAAGGATTTGTTTTGGATGTTCTTTTTCAAATCCTGTTAGCAGATTTCTGATTGCTCTGAGGACAACAGATGTGGCAATTGTTCACTAAACACATTGTAATTTCGAAATTATTACAAGGCCTGACACGCAAAGTAGCAAAAAAAAAAAAACAAGTATATATGACCGTAAGTTCGGCCAGACCGAATCTTATGTACCCTCCGCCATGGATTGCGTAGAAACTTCTACGAAAGACTGTCATCCACAATCAAATTACTTGGGTTGTGGTATCTTAAATCGTTTTCTAAATTGTGAGTTAGTCCATACGTGGTCTATATTAGACACAAAAGGTATGTGTAGGTAAGTCTACAAATAATTACGAATCGATATGGAGTTTTTGCACGATACGTAGAGAGCCAGAATTGAAATATGGAGGTCGCTTATGTGGGGGCTATATACAATTATGAACTTGATATGGACCAATTTTTGTGTGATTGGGGATCGATTTATCTGAGGGCTATATATAACTATAGACCGATATGGACCTAGTTAGGCATGGTTGTTAACGGCACAACTGACTCGGATGAAATTTGCTCCTCCAAGAGGCTCCAAAACCAAATCTCGGGATCGGTTTATATGGGGGCTATATATGATTATGGACTGATATGGACCACTTTTGGCATGGTTGTTAAATATCATATACTACCACCACGTACCAAATTTCAACCAGATCGGATGAATTTTGTTTCTCCAAAAGGCACCGGAGGTCAAATCTGGGGATCGGTTTATATGGGGGCTATATATATTTATGGATCGATTTCGACCAATTTTTGCATGGGTGTTTGAGGCCATATATTAACACGTACCGAATTTCAACTGAATCAGATGAATTTTGGTCTTCCAAGAGGCTCCAGAGGTCAAATCTGGTGATCGGTTTATATGGGGCTATATATAATTATGCACCGATGTGGACCAATTTTTGCATGCTCATTAGATATCATATCCAGCAAAAAAATTCGGAAGTTCTTCCGAATTTTTTTAAAAGCACTTCCAGAAGATGTACTCCCAATGATGTTCTTTATTTTAACTACCCAGGTAGTTCTCTAAATTCAATTTTTATGCCCTCCATCATAGGATGGGGGTATATTAACTTTGTCATTCCGTTTGTAACACATCGAAATATTGCTCTAAGACCCCATAAAGTATATATATTCTGGGTCGTGGTGAAATTCTGAGTCGATCTAAGCATGTCCGTCCGTCTGTTGAAATCACGCTAACTTCCGAACGAAACAAGTTATCGACTTGAAACTTGGCACAAGTAGTTGTTATCGACGTAGGTCGGATGGTATTGAAAATCGGCCATATCGGTCCACTTTTACGTATAGCCCCCATATAAGGGGACCCTCAGATTTGGCTTGTGGAGCCTCTAACAGAAGCATATTTCATCCGATCCGGCTGAAATTTGGTATATGGTATTGGTATATGGTCTCTAACAACCATGCAAAAATTGGTCCACATCGGTCCATAATTATATATAGCCCCCATATAAACCGAACTCCAGATTTGGCTTGCGGAGCCTAAAAGAGAAGCAAATTTCATCCGATCCGGCTGAAATTTGGTACATGGTGTTGGAATATGGTCTCTAACAACCGTGCAAAAATTGGTCCACATCGGTCCATAATTATATATAGCCCCCATATAAACCGATCCCCCGATTTGGCTTGCGGAGCCTCTAAGAGAACCAAGTTTCACCCGATCCGGCTGAAATTTGGTACATGGTGTTGGTATATGGTCTTTAACAACCATGCAAAAATTGGTTCATATCGGTCCATAATTACATATAGCCCCCATATAAACCGATCCCCAGATTTGGCTTGCGGAGCCTCAAAGAGAAGCGAATTTCATCCGATCCGGCTGAAATTTGGTACATGGTATTGGTATATGGTCTCTAACACCCGTGCAAAAATTGGTCCACATCGGTCCATAATTATATATGGCGCCCATATAAACCGATCCCCAGATTTGGGTTGCGGAGCCTCAAAGAGAAGCAAATTTCATCCGATCCGCCTGAAATTTGGTACATGATATTGGTATATGGTCTCTAACAACCATGCAAAAATTGGTCCACATCGGTTCATAATTATATATAGCCTCTATATAAACCGATCCCCAGATTTGCTTGCGAAGTCTGCAAGAGAAGCAAATTTCATCCAATCCGGTTGTAATTGGAACATGGTGTTAGTATATGATCTTTAACAACCGTGCCAGAATTGGTCCATATCGGTCCATATATATATATATATATAGCCCCCATATAAAACATTCTCCAGATTTGACCTCCGGAGCCTCTTGGAGGAGCAAAATTCATCCGATCCGGTTCAAATTAGGCACGTGGTGTTAGTATATGGTCGCTAACAACCATACCAAAATTGGTCCAATCACACAAAAATTGGTCCATATCGGTTCATAATCATGGTTGCCACTAGAGCCAAAAATAATCTACCAAAATTTTATTTCTATAGAAAATTTTGTCAAAATTTTATTTCTATAGAAAATTTTGTCAAAATTTTATTTCTAGTGAAAATTTTGTTAAAATTTTATTCGGTTCGTAATAAAATTTTCATCATTGTCAAAATTTTATTTCTATAGAAAATTTTGTCAAAATTTTTTTTCTATAGCAAATTTTGTACAAATTTTATTCGGTTCATAATCATGGTTGCCACTCGAGCCAAAAATAATCTACCAAGATTTTATTTCTATAGAAAATTTTGTCAAAATTTTATTTCTATAGAAAATTTTGTTAAAATTTTATTTCTGTAGAAATTTTTGTCAAAATTTTCTTTCTATAGAAAATTTTGTCAAAATTTTTATTTCTATAGAAAATTTTGTGAAATTTTTATTTCTATAGAAAATTTTGTTAAAATTTTATTTCTATCTTTTTTTATTTCTTTGTCAAACTGAATTATATACGTATTGGATCGATCTTTTTTGATTTAATATGTACCACATATGGACTTACATACAATTTAGAAGATGGTGTTAGGAGGTTTTAAGATACCTTGCCAACGGCAAGCGTTACCGCAACTTAAGTAATTCGATTGTGGATGGCAGTGTTTAGATGAAGTTTCTACGTAATCCATGATGGAGGGTACATAAGCTTCGGCCTGGGCGAACTTACGGCTGTATATACTTGTTTTAACTTGGTTTTTTCATACTTTTAATTGGTAATTTTAACTTTTTGTGTTTCAAATAGGTTAAAAACATAGCATGTTAAAAATTCATAAAATGGTACAAATCATTTAAAATTTGTCGAAAAAATGCTAAATTCAAATTAAAAAATTGTGATTTTTTGAAAATATTTGAAGTCAAACGTTTCCGACAAGCGTTAGAATCCATTAAAAATTATAAAAAATTATAAAAATTATTTATTTGACAAAATATCACAGAATTTTTTAATTTACATCCAAAACATTGAATTCGAATCACACCTAAAGAAGTGAAGCAAGTTCAGTGCAACGACTGTTGAAACGGAGGACTTCCGTCCTATGACAAGCCCATGTTAAATTCATCGCTTCTGCGTCAATTTTGAACCACTTCCGGATCCAAAAAGAACATTTTCATTACTTTTTTGGCGACGCTTTTTTTGCTGGGATACTAACACCATGTACCAAATTTCAACCGGATCGGATGAAATTTGCTTCTCTTAGAGGCTCCGCAAGCCAAATCGGGGGATCGGTTTATATGGTGGCTATATATAATTATTTACCGATGTGGACCAATTTTTGCATGGTTGTTAGATACCATATACTAACACCATGTACCAAATTTCAGGCGGATCGGATGAAATTTTCTTCTCTTAGAGGCTCCGCAAGCCAAATCTGGAGATCGGTTTATATGGGGGCTATATATAATTATGCACCGATTTCGACCAATTTTTGCATGGGTGTTTGAGGCCATAAATTAACACCACGCACCAAATTTCAACTGAATCAGATGAATTTTGGTCTTCCAAGAGGCTCCAGATGTCAAATCTGGTGATCGGTTTATATGGGGCTATATATAATTATGCACCGATGTGGACCAGTTTTTGCATGCTCATTAGATACCATATACTAACACCACGTACCAAATTTCAGCCGGATCGGATGAAATTTGCTTCTCTTAGAGGCTCCGAAAGCCAAATCGGGGGATTGGTTTATATGGGGGCTATATATAATTATGGACCAATTTTTGCATGGTTGTTAGAGATCATATACTAACACCATGTACCAAATTTCAGCCGCATCGGATGAAATTTGCTTCTCTTAGAGGGTCTGCAATCCAAATTTGGGGGTCCGTTTATATGGGGGCTATACGTAAAAGTGGACCGATGTGGCCCATTTGCAATACCATCCGACCTACATCAATAACAACTACTTGTGCAAAGTTTCAAGTCGATAGCTTCTTTCGTTCGGAAGTTAGCGTGATTTCAACAGACGGACGGCGGACATGCTCAGATCGACTCAGAATTTCACCACGATCCAGAATATATATATATATATATATATATATATATATATATATATATATATATATATATATATATATATATATATATATATATATATATATATATATATATATATATATATATATATATATATATATATACATATATATATATATATATATATATATATATATATATATATATATATATATATATATATATATATATATATATATATATATATATATATATATATATATATATATATATATATATATATATATATATATATATATATATATATATATATATATATATATACTTCATGGGGTCTTAGAGCAATATTTCAATGTGTTACAAATGGAATGACAAAGTTAATATACCCCCATGATATGGTGGAGGGTATAATAAAAACCAATTTTAAGTCCTCCAAAATCTCATGAACTTTTGTGTGAGACAGGGGAGAGGTTATGACATAAATATGGGATACCTGATTTTTCGATATCTGGCCGGTGAGTGGGATCTTACTCTAGCACGATTTTGTTCTTTAAAGTGTAAGTAAACTTCTGCGATTTACAAGAAATTTTCAGAGAATTAAGGCAAAACAAATGGAACTTGTTCCACAAACATCCCAGCAAAAACAAGGTAACCACATGTCATTACAATTGGCATTACCAGGAGTAAAGCTGTCATTACACGTTGCATTACATTGCGGTGAGTTATAATGACTAACTTGTAATGACAGAAATAAATACTTCTCGGTAATTTTCGAATTGTTATTCTCAAACTTTTAGGCAGTTGGCTGTTAATGACTTAATAAAATAGAATAAATGTTGGTACCGTTAGGTATAATTATTCACATAATTGAGCATTTACTTAAAGAATCAAAAAGAATATGTAATGTAACGGCAATTCTGAACATTTTTCCGCTAAGAAATTTTTATCACAAATATTTCATAATAATTGTGCTTTAAATTAATGCCATTATCATATTATGTTTTAAATAAATGCTTTCTTAAACTAGATTTCAAATGCCATTTGCCTTATAAAAAAATGACTTAAAATCCAGATTTAGATTTCGAACCTAATGTGAATTGGCTATTGGATATATTATAACGTAAATCACGAATCCAACTCCGTTAAACAGCCTACATTTATTTCTATTTTAAGTGTGAAATTAATTTGCGTGTAATCTTACACGCAAAAAATAATTCATTCCTCCCAAACGAAATTTTTTTAGATTAGATTAGATGTATGTTTATTGATATATATATTATTTACAATTTGGTTAACCACTATATGTACAATTCAAAGAGTTTAAGGTTTTTTATACTTTTTCTACTTAAACATAGCACTGGAATTAATGAATTAACTTAATGAGATTAATATTTTAATTGAAGGGAAAAATTTACAAAAACCTATACAAATTTTGTTAGTTAAAAATCGTATAAACTAGGCTCATATCTTAGGAGACTAGCTCGGAGATATGATTATAATCAGAATATGAACATTTGACATTAAAACGTTCTATTAAATAGTTTATTTTGACATGTACAAGTTCGATTCCAGCGTCCTTGTGTAAACGGGCCGTAGAATAATATCTAGGCAAATTATTGATCAGTTTTAAGATTTTATTTTGTATTACTTGAATCCTCTTAATGTGAGTTATGGCTGTTTTACCCCAGACGGGAGCTGCATAATATATAACAGCCTGGGAAATTACTTTAAATATTAACATTTTATTGTCAATGTTCAGAGCAGAAGATCTATTAATGAATGGATACAAAGTTCTAATTAATATATTACATTTATTTACAATATATGAAATATGTTCTCTAAAACTAAGTTTAGGATCTAAATAAACACCTAAGTATTTGACCTTATCTTCCCACTTAATAACACCACTGCTAATTCTTCCTGAGGGAGGAAACATAATTTCCTTTTCCTTGTAAAGTATATAGCCTGACTCTTACTGCAATTCACAGATATTTTCCATTTTGAGAAATAGTCGAATAAGATTCCAAGTCCCTGTTGTAAATTTGCAATGATATCGGCAGATAATTTTCCTGAACAAAGAATCGCGGTGTCGTCCGCGAATATCGAAATGACGCAGTTACCCATAATGGGGATATCTGAAGTATATATGTTGTAAAAAACTGGGGATAAACATGAGCCTTGTGGACAACCTGTGTCAATACTAAATCTCTCGGAGTAAGATGAACCAATATGTACCCTGAATGACCTTGACGTAAGGAAGTTCTTAATGATTCTAACTAAATAAAGTGGAAATTTTAAGCGAATAAGTTTAAAAATTAGCCCTTCATGCCAAGGGCTAATTTTTAAACTTATTTGAGTCAAACGCAGCTTTAATGTCAATTAAAACCATTCCGGTCGACATTTGTTTATCGAAATTGGATTTAACTAATTCTCTTATCCTCACGAGGGGATGCACTGTACTGTGATCCCTACGAAAACCGAATTGTTGTGCAGGCAAAATATCATGATTGTCTATAAAATCAGTTATTTGATTCTTAATTACCCTTTCTAGCAATTTGCTAATAGATGAAAGCAGACTGATTGGGCGGTAAGAGGTTGGTGAATCCGCGGGTTTATTTGGTTTCACAATAGCTATAATTTTTGCCTCTTTGAATTCATTGGGGAAATACCCCGTTTTTAGGCAACTGTTGATGAAAACTGTTAAAAACGATATTACTTTTTTTGGAAGCGATTTCAAACATACGTTATTGATACCATCAAGACCGGGAGATTTTTTGCGTTTAAGGCCCTTAATTATGTTGGTGATTTCGGCTTCTGTAGCAGCAGTAAATGTCTGGTCAAGGCAGAGATTGAATCGAGTGACTTCCTCTCTGACAAGATTATCTACAGAGGAGTTTGCATTTTGAGGGATCTGGTGTTTTCCACTAAAAGTTTTACCCAAAATGTGACATTTGTCAATAGTAGTTACGTAACGGACACTATTCTCTTTTAAAATAGGAATGGCCCTCGATTTCTTCCTTATGATTTTCGTGAGATTGTAGAAAGGGGCGGAACCCTTATTGAGTGATTTTAATAGTTTATTCCACGATTTGTTTCTGAACTTCTCGATCTGCCATTTAATTAAAGAGTTCAATATCTTGAACTCGTAGAAATCGTATATCTAAATCTAAACCGATTTCAATTCAACCAAATTTGGCACGCATAGCTACAATGCTAATTCTACTCCCTGTGCAATATTTCAACCAAATTGGGCTAAAACTCTGGCTTTTAGGATCACATTAGTCCATATCGGGCGAAAGATATATATGGGAGCTATATCTGAATCTGAACCGATTTCAACCAAATTTGGCACGCATAGCTACAATGCTAATTCTACTCCCTGTGCAAAATTTCAACTAAATCCGAGCAAAAATTGGCCTCTGTGGTCATATGAGTGTAAATCGGGCGAAAGCTATATATTGGAGCTATATCTGAATCTGAACCGATTTCAACCAAATTTGGCACGCATAGCTACAATGCTAATTCTACTCCCGTATTAGTCCATATGGGGCGAAAGATATATATGGGAGCTATATCTAAATCTGAACCGATTTCAATAAAATTTGGCACACTAGACTATAGTACTAATTTTTCTTCTTGTGCAAAATTTTCAGTAAATTAGGGTAAAACTCTGGCTTCTGGGGCCATATAAGTCCATATCGGGCGAAATATATATATATATATATATATATATATATATATATATATATATATATATATATATATATATATATATATATATATATATATATAAATATATATATATATATATATATATATATATATATATATATATATATATATATATATATATATATATATATATATATATATATATATATATATATATATATATATATATATATATATATATATATATATATATATATATATATATATATATATATATATATATATATATATATATGTGTGTGTGTGTGTGTGTGCCAAATTTGAAGTCGATTGGACTAAAACTGCGACCTAGACTTTGATTACAAAAATGTGTTCACGGACAGACGGACATCGCTATATCGACTCAAGAGCCCACCCTGAGCATTTTTACCAAAGGCACCATGTGTCTATCTCGTCTCCTTCTGGGTGTTGCAAACATATGCAATAACTTATAATACCCTGAGTAATGATAGACTCATATATATGAGCCATAATATCATTACATGTACTAGAGTACAATAATGTACTTCGTACAACAACAGTCTGGAAAAATATATTTAAAAAAAATTGCGTTTTGATGTTTTAAATGCAATAAACTTGATTTCGTAGAATTGGGTCAAAATTTTAAGACAAGAATTTTTTTCTAGTTGTATCTTAAAAGATATAGTGCGCATTTAAGGGTTAGAACCAAGTTGAGCTTAGTCAAACAAAATTTTCTTTCAAATAAAAATACCTATTTTTAAGTCGAATCACTTAATTATAAGGACAAAACGACTTCATTGAAAAGTTTATCGGTTTTCGGACAAGGACCTTATATCAGAGAAATCGAAAAACTCTATATCAGAGAAATGCGTCTTCTATGCTAAGCAAAATTCGCATACGTGTTTTAAGGACCAGCGTTGCCAGAATTGTTTCACAAAAAACCGCTAGATTTGTCCAAAAAACTAGCCAAAAAAAGCTAAAAAATTTTAAAAAATAGCTAGAAAAAAAGCTAAAATTTTTTGTATCAAAAGTCACATTTTTGATTGAAATTTAACAAACTTAAAGGCTTTATATCACTTAAAATGCATATTATTTTAATTGTATTCATTTTAATTCAATTTCTGTGAGACTGTAAGAAAATTTAAGTCATATTAGCTCTGTTTGCGTACCCGATACATGTTGATTACTATCACAAATTTTTAATGGAAGTCCTTCGTTTATATTTCCTAGTAAAAACATTTTTCCCAGTAAACTTGCAATTGCCAGCTGGTTAATCATCAACAAGTCCAATGTGCGATATATTGCACAATGTCACATAGAACTGCATTAGAAAATATCAATATATTTCGTTTTAACTGAATTAATGATAAATTCTTGAACGTGAACACTTCTCCTAATTTTACCCAAGAGAATAAAACCCATCTAACTGTCTTGCAAGTTTATATTGAATAACTTTTATTCGAAAATTTCCCATACAAACCTATTGTTGTCCAATTTTCGTAAATGTAAATCCATTCCATTAATATATAGCAGATTTGTTTTGATCCTATCACTACGAATTTTTTCATTGCATTTTTTGATGTTAAAAAAATAATACCACATTCAAAACTTTATTTCCTTAATTATTTCTATATTCGGTTCCAAAGATTTTGTACACTAATGATTTTGGTATTGATTCCGAGTCAAATTTGAATTTAAATATTCGTTTTTTTTCAGCTTTTTCTTCATGAGCTATCACAGTGCTTTAAAAACGTGCTAACGACAACTTAAATTTCCAAATTCAGACTCGACTTTAAGTAGAAATGATTCTATGTATACATTTTTAAAATAAAATGTTGAAAAACCTCTTCTATTTTTGAACGCTATTTTGGTTTGTGGTCAAGATACAAAAACTCCACAAATTTAAAGACTATTTCATTAATTTTAAGAATTTTTTAGAATTGACCCTAGCCTTCTTTCATGAAAAGATACCCATTTTTAAGTTGAATCACTTAACTATAAGGACAAAAAGAATTTATCGGCTATTGGACAAGGAAAACAGTTTATATAAGAAAAATTCACAAATGCTATTATAACCAAAATTCGCGTTCGTATTTTAAGGAAATGAAATCTTTGGCCTCACAACAATATTTTTTCAATGTACAAAGCAATTCACATCTACTATTTTAATTTAGTTATATCATAATAAACGAGTCAAATGCTAATATTCCTAATAATTTACTGACAGTTTATATAAGGAATTGAAATATGTGGAAAACCTTATTCTGACAGCAAGGCTTAGATAAAAACGAAGTTTTATCCATATTTCAATAGGAACATGTCGAAAATAAAAAAAGCCAAAAATAGCTAAAAGGGCCATGAAAAAAAGCCAGAAAAAAAGCTAAATGCATTTTTTTTCCCCGCTAAACGTCGTCAAAAAAAGCCAAATCTAGCGGGAAAAAAAGCTAAATTGGCAACGCTGTTAAGGACATTAAATCGTTGACTTCACGACAATATTTTTGCAGTGTATCACATAAACAACAGAAAAGATGAAATTTGACATTAAAAATTTACTGGTAATTTATACCATTTAAGAGACCATCTCTGTGCCATATGATTCTCAGTACATGAACCTGTCTAGATGGGGGTGGTGATTTTAAAAAAATAATTTCAGCGTCTGTTGCCACGCTTGCGTTTCCTTTGTGTTATTTATAATAGAAGGAAATTACAATTTAGCCATTAGAAGACTTAGCCTTTGTGCAGCTATACAACGGTGACATTAGCCACGAAGCTTGACATTTAGCATTTGAAATTATTACGACTAAAACATGGCTAATCCTTAAAGATTTCCTAAATAAATCACCCAAAGTGCAGGAAATTCAACGGAAACCAAAACAAAATGAGAACAGATGGTGCTCCGTGCACCATCACATCTAAAAGTCCTGTCAAAAAAAAGTTTCAAGACGTAAACCCAAATAGTAAATCAATGACGTCGTATTCTAGTCCTGGCCGCAATTTCTTGCTATTGTGGCATTATGGTCTCTTCACAGTTATGCCAGGCGCTTTGATTTCCTATGGACCGAGTCGGTTGTGTAATGCAGCAATGAGTGTAACAAATAGATCTAAATGCGTAATCAACGATAAGAAGGTCACAAAAATATCTAAATCTCCAAGGGAATAACGTAATCATAACATTTGTTAACTCCTCTGTGCACACCGAGAAAAATTATTTAAAGCATTAATTGGTCCAATATGTAAATTTTTGTGCGGCGTAAAAAAAAAATTGTTATATACTCCACAATAGGATGGTGGGTATACTAACTTTTCCATTCCGTTTGTAATGCATTAAAATATTGGTTTCAGGCTCCATAAAAGATATAATGCAACAAAGTAAAGCATTAAATTTTTATACCCTGCGCCACACAGTGTAACAGGGTATTATAAGTTAGTGCATACGTTTGCAACACCCAGAAGGAGACGAGATAGACACATGGTGTCTTTGGCAAAAATGCTCAGGGTGTGCTCCTGAGTCGATATAGCCATGTCCGTTTGTCCGTGAACACATTTTTGTAATCAAAATCTAGGTCGCAGTTTTAGCCCAATCGACTTCAAATTTGGTACAAGTATGAGTTTTGGGCTCAGAATAGAACCCTATTGATTTTGGAAGAAATCGGTTCAGATTTAGATATAGCTCCCATATATATATTTCGCCCGATATGGACTTATATGGAATCAGAAGCCAGAGTTTTACCCTAATTTGCTTAACATTTTGAAATTTTGCACAAGAAGAACAATTAGTACTATAGTCAAGTGTGCCAAATTTTATTGAAATCGGTTCAGATTTAGATATAGCTCCCATATATAGCTTTCTCGCCCGATTTAAACTCATATGACCAAAGTGGCCAATCTTTTACTCCGATTTAATTGAAATTTTGCACAGGGAGTGGAATTAGCATTGTAGCTATGCGTGCCAAATTTGGTTGAAATCGGTTCAGATTTAGATATAGCTCCCATATATATATTTCGCCCGATATGGACTTATATGGAATCGGAAGCCAGAGTTTTACCCTAATTTGCTTAACAGTTTGAAATTTTGCACAAGAAGAACAATTAGTACTATAGTCAAGTGTGCCAAATTTTATTGAAATCGGTTCAGATTTAGATATAGCTCCCATATATAGCTTTCTCGCCCGATTTAAACTCATATGACCAAAGTGGCCAATCTTTTACTCCGATTTAATTGAAATTTTGCACAGGGAGTGGAATTAGCATTGTAGCTATGCGTGCCAAATTTGGTTGAAATCGGTTCAGATTTAGATATAGCTCCCATATATATATTTCGCCCGATATGGACTTATATGGAATCGGAAGCCAGAGTTTTACCCTAATTTGCTTAAAATTTTGAAATTTTGCACAAGAAGAACAATTAGTACTATAGTCAAGTGTGCCAAATTTTATTGAAATCGGTTCAGATTTAGATATAGCTCCCATATATATCTTTCTCACCCGCCTTAAACTCATATGACCAAAGTGGCCAATCTTTTGCTCCGATTTAGTTGAAATTTTGCATATGGAGTAGAATTAGCATTGTAACTATGCGTGCCAAATTTGGTTGAAATCGGTTCAGATTTGGATATATCTCCCATATATAGCTTTCGCCCGATTTACACTCATATGACCACAGAGGCCAATTTTTTACTCCGATTTAGTTGAAATTTTGCACATGCAGTCGAATTAGTATTGTAGCTATGCGTGCCAAATTTGGTTGAAATCGGTTCAGATTTAGATATAGCTCCCATATATATCTTTTGCCCGATTTACACTCATATGACCACAGTGGCCAATCTTTCAATTCGATTTAGTCGAAATTTTGCACAGAGAGTAGAATTAGCATTGTAGCTATGCGTGCCAAATTTGGTTGAAATCGGTTCAGATATAGATATAGCTCCCATATATAGCTTTCGCCCGATTTGCACTCATATGACCACAGACGCAAATTTTTTGCTCCGATTTAGTTGAAATTTTGCACAGAGAGTAGAATTAGCATTGTAGATATGCGTGCCAAATTTGAAATCGGTTCAAATTTAGATATAGCTCCCATATATATGTTTTTCTAATTTCGACAAAAATTGTCAAAATACCAACATTTTCCTTGTAAAATCGCCACTGCTTAGTCGAAAAGTTGTAAAAATGACTCTAATTTTCCTAAACTTCTAATACATGTATATCGAGCGATAAATCATAAATAAACTTTTGCGAAGTTTCCTTAAAATTGCTTCAGATTTAAATGTTTCCTATATTTGTATACCCTTCACCACTACTGTGGTACAGGGTATAATAAGTTTGTGCATTTGTATGTAACGCCAAGAAGGAGTAATCATAGACCAACCTTTTAGTATACTGATCGGCTTAGAATTAAATTCTGAGTCGATTTGGCGATGTCCGTCTGTCTGTCTGTCTGTTGATGTATTTTTGTGTGCAAAGTACAGCTCGCAGTTGTAGTCCGATTGTCCTAAAATTTGGTATAGGGTCCTGCTTCGGCTCAAAGACCATCCCTATTGATTTTGGAAAAAATCGGTTCAGATTTAGATATAGCTGCCATATATATTTTTCACCGATCTGGTCATAATTGGCGTGTATATCAACCGATGTGCATTTGTATGTAACGCCAAGAAGGAGTAATCATAGACCAACCTTTTAGTATACTGATCGGCTTAGAATTAAATTCTGAGTCGATTTGGCGATGTCCGTCTGTCTGTCTGTCTGTTGATGTATTTTTGTGTGCAAAGTACAGCTCGCAGTTGTAGTCCGATTGTCCTAAAATTTGGTATAGGGTCCTGCTTCGGCTCAAAGACCATCCCTATTGATTTTGGAAAAAATCGGTTCAGATTTAGATATAGCTGCCATATATATTTTTCACCGATCTGGTCATAATTGGCGTGTATATCAACCGATCTTCCTCAAATTCCGTACATCCGAATATTTTATGAGTCTCGAAAAACTTGCAAAATATCAGCCAAATCGGTTCAGATTTAGATATAGCTCCCATATATAGCTTTCGCCCGATTTACACTGATATGACCACAAAGGCCAATTTTTAACTCCGATTTAGTTGAAATTTTGCACGGAGAGTAGAATTAGCATTGTAGATATGCGTGCCAAATTTGAAATCGGTTCAAATTTAGATATAGCTCCCATATATATGTTTTTCTAATTTCGACAAAAATGGTCAAAATACCATCATTTTACTTGTAAAATCGCCACTGCTTAGTCGAAAAGTTGTAAAAATGACTCTAATTTTCCTAAACTTCTAATACATGTATATCGAGCGATAAATCATAAATAAACTTTTGCGAAGTTTCCTTAAAATTGCTTCAGATTTAAATGTTTCCTATATTTTTATACCCTTCACCACTACTGTGGTACAGGGTATAATAAGTTTGTGCATTTGTATGTAACGCCAAGAAGGAAAAGTCTGAGACCCATCGTTTAGTATACCGATCGTCTTAGAATTAAATTCTGAGTCGATTTAGCGATGTCCGTCTGTCTGTCTGTCTGTCTGTCTGTCTGTCTGTCTGTCTGTCTGTCTGTCTGTCTGTCCGTCTGTCTGTCTGTTGATGTATTTTTGTGTGCAAAGTACAGCTCGCAGTTTTGGTCCGATTGTCCTAAAATTTGGTATAGGGTCCTGTTTCGGCTCAAAGACGATCCTTATTGATTTTGGAAAAAATCGGTTCAGATGTAGATATAGCTGCCATATATATTTTTCACCGATCTGGTCATAATTGGCGTGTATATCAACCGATCTTCCTCAAATTCCGTACATCCGAATATTTTATGAGTCTCGAAAAACTAGCAAAATATCAGCCAAATCGGTTCAGATTTAGATATAGCTCCCATATATAGCTTTCGCCCGATTTACACTCATTTGCCCACAGAGGCCAATTTTTTGCTCCGATTTAGTTGAAATTTTGCACAGGTAGTAGAATTAGCATTGTAGCTATACGTGTCAAATTTGGTTGAAATCGGTTCAGATTTAGATATAGCTCCCATATATAGCTTTCGCCCGATTTACACTCAAATGACCACAGAGGCCAATTTTTTGCTCCGATTTAGTTGAAATTTTGCACAGGGAGTAGAATTAGCATTGTAGCTATGCGTGTCAAATTTGGTTGAAATCGGTTCAGATTTAGATATAGCTCCCATATATAGCTTTCGCCCGATTTACACTCATATGACCACAGAGGCCAATTTTTTGCTCCGATTTAGTTGAAATTTTGCACAGGGAGTAGAATAAGCATTGTAGCTATGCGTGCCAAATTTGGTTGAAATCGGTTCAGATTTAGATATATCTCCCATATATAGCTTTCGCCCGATTTACACTCATATGACCGTAGAGGCCAATTTTTAACTCCGATTTAGTTGAAATTTTACACAGGGAGTAGAATTAGCATTGTAGCTATGCGTGCCAAATTTGGTTGAAATCGGTTCAGATTTAGATATAGCTCCCATATATATGTTTTTCTTATTTCGACAAAAATGGTCAAAATACCAACATTTTCCTTGTAAAATCGCCACTGCTTAGTCGAAAAGTTGTAAAAATGACTCTAATTTTCCTAAACCTCTAATGCATATATATCGAGCGATAAATCATAAATAAACTTTTGCGAAGTTTTCTTAAAATTGCTCCAGATTTAAATGTTTCCCATATTTTTTACTAACATTGTGTTCCACCCTAGTGCATTAGCCGACTTAAATTTTGAGTCTATAGATTTTGTATCTATCAAATTCTGTCCAGATCGAGTGATATTTAAATGTATGTATTTGGGACAAACCTTTATATATAGCCCCAACACATTTGACGGATGTGATATGGTATCGAAAATTTAGATCTACAAAGTGGTGCAGGGTATAATATAGTCGGCCCCGCCCGACTTTAGACTTTCCTTACTTGTTTTTGCTAACATTGTGTTCCACCCTAGTGCATTAGCCGACTTAAATTTGGGTCTATAGATTTTGTAGAAGTCTATCAAATTCTGTCCAGATCGAGTGATATTTAAATGTATGTATTTGGGACAAACCTTTATATATAGCCCCCAACACATTTGACGGATGTGATGTGGTATCGAAAATTTAGATCTACAAAGTGGTGCAGGGTATAATATAGTCCGCCCCGCCCGACTTTAGACTTTCCTTAGGATGGGGGTATATTAACTTTGTCATTCCGTTTGTAACACATCGAAATATTGCTCTAAGACCCCATAAAGTATATATATTCTGGGTCGTGGTGAAATTCTGAATGGATCTGAGCATGTCCGTCCGTCCGTCCGTCTGTTGAAATCACGCTAACTTCCGAACGAAACAAGCTATCGACTTGAAACATGGCGCAAGAAGTTGTTATTGATGTAGGTCGGATGGCATTGCAAATGTTCCATATCGGTCCACTTTTACGTATAGCCCCCATATAAACGGACACCCAAATTTGGCGTGCAGACCCTCTAAGAGAAGCAAATTTCATCCTATCCGGCTGAAATTTGGTACATGGTGTTAGTATGTGGCCTTTAACAATGATGCAAAAATTGGTCCACATCTGTCCATAATTATATATAGCGCCCATATAAACCGATTCCCAATTTTGGCTTGCGGAGCCTCTAAGAGAAGAAAATTTCATCCGATCCGCCTGAAATTTGGTACATGATGTTAGTATATCGTCTCTAATGACGGTGCATAATTATGTATAGCCCCCATATAAACCGATCACCAGATTTGACCTCCGGAGCCTCTTGGAAGACCAATATTCATATGATTCAGTTGAAATTTGGTACGTGGTGTTAATATATGGCCTCAAACACCAATGCAAAAATTGGTCGAAATCGGTCCATAATTATATATATCCCCATATAAACCGATCCCCAGATTTGACCTCCAGAGCCCCTTGGAAGAGCAAAATTCATCCGATTCGGTTGAAATTTGGTACGTGATGTTAGTATATGGTATCCAACAACCATGCAGGAATTGGTTCATATCAGTCGATAATTATATATAACCCCCATGTAAACCGATCCCCAGATTTGACCTCCGGTGCCTTTTGGAGAAGCAAAATTCATCCGATCTGGTTGAAATTTGGTACGTGGTGGTAGTATATGATATTTAACAACCATGCCAAAAGTGGTCCATATCAGTCCCGATCCCGATATTTGGTTTTGGAGCCTCTTGGAGGAGCAAATTTCATCCGAGTCAGTTAAAATTTGGTACATTGTGCTAGTATATGGCCGTTAACAACCACATCGGTCTATAGTTATATATCTAGGTCCATATTGGTCTATAGTTATAAATAGCCCTCAGATAAATCGATCCCCAATCACACAAAAATTGGTCCATATCAAGTTCATAATTGTATATAGCCCCCATATAAGCGATCCCCATATTTCAATTCTGGCTATTTACGTGCCTCGCAAAAGTCCATATCGATTCGTAATTATTTGTAGACTTACCTACACATTCCTTTTTTGTCTAATAGATACCACGTATGGACTAACTCATAATTTAGAAAACGATTTAAGATACCACAACCCAAGTAATTCGATTGTGGATGACAGTCTTTCGTAGAAGTTTCTACGCTATCCATGGTGGAGGGTACATAAGATTCGGCCTGGCCGAACTTACGGCCATATATACTTGTTTCATTTTACTTTTAATTGTATTGTTCAAAAGCTAGAACATGTCGGAAATAACATCAAATTTTAGCAACAATTATCAAAGGTCCAACCAACAAAGCCATCACACGCTGCACGAAAGTGGCTCTGCGGTATTTTAACCCATTCCAGGCGAAGCGCCCCCTTGAGAAGATCGTCACTTCGGAATGAGATCCGGCGATTTTGGTTATTGTGCGGTAGAAGTGAGCGAAGAACCTCCTTCTTAAACCATTGTTGGTTGACGTTAGCTGAGTCGAATGTTGTAGAGTCCTGTGGAAATGTCTATGTTCTACGGTCGAGATGTTTTTCTGCCCAGGACTTCATAGCGAGCGGCCTTCGATACGTGTGGGGAACAACTATCGGCCGTTTCGGCAGCCCACACCATTACCATACGCCGTGCTAAAGTTCTCGTGACCAACCGAAGGTGTACATTTTCAAGTAAATCAGTTTTCATTTTCTTTGTTTACTAACTGGTCAATATGAAATGACTTCTTGTCGTAGAAAACAAAATCCGGCAACTAATCACTTTGGTGCAAGCGAAGCTCTTTCTTGCCAATAAACATTTTTTGTGAATCGGTAAGTTCTTGCACTTTTGGAACTTCATTGGCTTTAGTCGAAATGGGGTACATAATGTTTATGAAAATAACATGCTTACGAAAAACATGTTACATGTTCACGGTCCAAAATCAGCTAATAGCTAAAAATCACCCTTTCAATAGAAATCGCGCCAGAATTCCATTACGTATAACTTTATTCTGAATGCAATAGATGGAAATGCTTTTGGTATGGATATCATTACTTGGTGACGATATGTTCTAAGTTAGCGAAAGTTGAAGGCAATAGGAATTAAATGTAGGTCTCATGGCCAGTATTTTTCTAGCTTTTGTCCAAAAATTAGGATGGTTTCCACCAAAAATCCCCTACTCATGTTTGACAAGTTTTTATGAAAAACGAAAAGAAAGAAATATGCTCTGCTCTAGATCAGTCAGTAATAATTTAGGAATTGAAAAATAAATAAATTTATCGTTGTCCAAATTTTCAAAAAATGAAAATGTGAAATTTACACCTTAATATCCACTAATAAAATTTGGTGACTGATAGATAGGACGAACAGTAACGAACACTGATTAGGGGAAACATTTAGGCCCAAGCCTCACAAAATGATTTTGCAATTGTTGAAAAATGTCTTAGCCACGCAGAGTAAAATTATAAATTAGCTGTTGGGTGCCCAAATTAAAATCCTGTGCCCATTTCTAGTCCAAATACTACATTTGCACCATTTTGTTTGCCGTGGAATAAAATGGAGCAAAGTTGTCTTAAAAGTTGACGATTTGGTTCTTTTTTGATAACATAGAAATAAAAACAATTTCTTGTAAACCATTATTATAAACCTAATAGGAAACAAGTATATACGGCCGTAAGTTCGGCCAGGCCGAAGCTTATGTACCCTCCACCATGGATTGCCTAGAAACTTCTACTGAAGAGTGTCATCCACAATCGATTTACTTTGGATGCGGTAACTTTTGCCGATCTTAAAACTTCCTAATACCGTAATATATACCACGTAGTCCATACGTGGTTTATATTAAACTTAAAATGGCCGATTAAATACGTATATAATTAAGTTTGACAAAATTTTCTATAGAAATAAAATTTTGCCAAAATAAAAATTTGACAACATTTTCTATAGAAGTAAAATTTGGACAAAATTTTCTATAGAAATACGATTTTAACAAAATTTTCCATAGACATAATATTTTGACAAAATTTTCTATAGAAAAAAAATTTTTACTAAATTTTCAAACGATTTAAAATTTTGACAACATTCTCTATAGAATTAAAATTTTGACAACATTTTCTACAGAAATAAAATTTTGCCAAAATTTTCTATAGAAATAAAATTTGACAAAATTTTCTATAGAAATAAAATTTCGACAAATTTTGCTAGATTATTTTTGCTCGAGTGGCAAGCATGATTATGAACCGATATGGACCAATTTTTGTGTGATTGGGCATCGGCTATATATAACTATAGACCGATATGGACCAATTTTGGCATGGTTATTAGCGGCCATATATTAACACCACGTTGCAAATTTAAACCGGATCGGATGAATTTTGCTTGTCCAAGTGGCTCCGGAGTTCAAATCTGGGGATCGGTTTATATAGGGGCTATATATAATTATGGACTGATATGGACAAATCTGGGGATCGGTTTATATGGGGGCTATATATAATTATGGACCGATATAGACCAATTTTTGCATGGTTGTTAGAGACCATATATTAACACCACGTACCCAACTTCAGCCGGATCGGATGAAATTTGCTTCTCTTAGAGCAATCGCAAGCCAAATTTGGGAGTCCGTTTATATGGGGGCTATACGTAAAAGTGGACCGATATGGACCAATTTTTGCATGGTTGTTAGAGACCATATACTAACACCATGTACCAAATTTCAGCCGGATCGGATGAAATTTCCTTCTCTTAGAGCAATCGCAAGCCAAATTTGGGGGTCCGTTTATATGGGGGCTATACGTAAAAGTGGACTGATATGGACCAATTTTTGCACGGTTGTTAGAGACCATATACTAACACCATGTACCAAATTTCAGCCGGATCGGATGAAATTTGCTTCTCTTAGAGCAATCGCAAGCCAAATTTGGGGGTCCGTTTATATGGGGGCTATACGTAAAAGTGGACCGATATGGACCAATTTTTGCGTGGTTGTTAGAGACCATATACTAACACCATGTACCAAATTTCAGCCGGATCGGATGAAATTTGCTTCTCTTAGAGCAATCGCAAGCCAAATTTGGGGGTCCGTTTATATGGGAGCTATACGTAAAAGTGGCAAATTTTCTATAGAAATAAAATTTTGACAACATTTCTTTAGAAATAAAATGTTGACAAAATTTTCTATATCAATAAAATTTTCTATAGGAATAACATTTTGAAAAAAATTTCTATAGAAATAAAATTTTGACAAAATTTTCTATAGAAATAAAATTTTTACAACATAGAACGTTGACAACATATCTATAGAAATAAAATTTTCTATAGAAATACAATTTCGACAAATAAGATTTTGACAAAATAAAATTTGACAAAATTTTCTATAGAAAAAAAATTTTGCAAAATAAGTTTTGTTGTTTGGTAGATTTTTTTCCAAATTTTGGTAGAATAGTTTTGGCTCGAGTGGCAACCGTGATATCATTAGATTAGCTAAAGAGAGAGAGAGACAGATTGTACATTGTATTTTGTTTTCAGGGTGGTGCAATTGTGGTGTGTAATCGTCCTCCCACGAATACAATTCTTTCGAATGAAGTCACACCGAACATAATACTTTTCTGCGTGTAGTCATGAATCGTCAGAGAAATGGACCCAAAAGGACACAAATGACTTTTGGACACATATGGGGGCTATACGTAAAAGTGGACTGATATGGACCAATTTTTGCACGGTTGTTAGAGACCATATACTAACACCATGTACCACATTTCAGCCGGATCGGATGAAATTTGCTTCTCTTAGAGCAATCGCAAGCCAAATTTGGGGGTCCGTTTATATGGGGGCTATACATAAAAGTGGACCGATATGGACCAATTTTTGCGTGGTTGTTAGAGACCATATACTAACACCATGTACCAAATTTCAGCCGGATCGGATGAAATTTGCTTCTCTTAGAGCAATCGCAAGCCAAATTTGGGGGTCCGTTTATATGGGAGCTATACGTAAAAGTGGACTGATATGGACCAATTTTTGCATGGTTGTAAGAGACCATATATTAACACCATGTACCAAATTTCAGCCGGATCGGATGAAATTTGCTTCTCTTAGAGCAATCGCAAGCCAAATTTGGCTTGTTTCGTTCGGAAGTTAGCGTGATTTCAACAGACGGACGGACATGCTCAGATCGACTCAGAATATCACCACGACCCAGAATATATATACTTTATGGGGTCTTAGAGCAATATTTCGATGTGTTACAAATGGAATGACAAAGTTAATATACCCCATCCTATGGTGGAGGGTATAAAAAATTTAAGGGTATTCTTCACCAAATCCCCAAATCGTCAACTCAGAATTTTCGTCACCATCCACGAAAAAATATCCCCAAATTGGAGAAAATTCCCAATACTGGCAACACTGCTCATGGATGACATTCACTGTTGCCACAGTTGGTAGGATTCTACCAAAATTAGTAGATTTCTACTCTTTGGTAGATTGTTAGATTTCTTGATGTTTTGGTAGATTTGCAAATTATTCAACTAAGAGGAGTGACAAAATTTTCTATAGAAATAAAATTTTGACAAAATTTCCTATAGAAATACAATTTTGACAAAATTTCCTATAGAAATAATATTTTGACAAAATTTTATATAGAAATAAAATTTTGACAAAATTTTCTATAGATATAAAATTATAAGAAAATTTTCTATAGCAAAAAATTTTGACAAAATATTTTATAGAAATAAAATTATGAGAAAATTTTCTGTAGCAAAAAATTTTTACAAAATTTTCTATAGCAAAAAATTTTTACAAAATTTTCTATAGAAATAAAATTATGACAAAACTATAGAAATAAAATTTTGAGAAAATTTATAGAAAATTAAAAAAAAATTTGACAATATATTCTATTGAAATAAAATTTTTACAACATTTTCTTTAGAAATAAAATTTTGACAAAATTTTCTATATCAATAACATTTTCTATAGGAATAACATTTTGAAAAAAATTTCTATAGAAATAAAATTTTGACAAATTTTCTATTGAAATAGAACGTTGACAACATTTCTATAGAAATAAAATTTTGACAAAATTTTCTATAGAAAAAAAATTATGAGAACATTTTCTATTTCAATAAAACTTTCTATAGGAATAACATTTTGACAAAATTTTCTATAGAAATAAAATTTTGACAAATTTTCTATAGAAATAAAATTTTGACAAATTTTCTATAGAAATAAAATTTTGACAACATTTCTTTAGAAATAAAATGTTGACAAAATTTTCTATATCAATAAAATTTTCTATAGGAATAACATTTTGAAAAAATTTTCTATAGAAATAAAATTTTGACAAAATTTTCTATAAAAATAAAATTTTTACAACATAGAATGTTGACAACATTTCTGTAGAAATAAAATTTTCTATAGAAATACAATTTCGACAAATAAGATTTTGACAAAATAAAATTTGACAAAATTTCTATAGAAAAAAAATTGTGCAAAATAAGTTTTGTTGTTTGGTAGATTTTTTTCCAAATTTTGGTAGAATAGTTTTGGCTCGAGTGGCAACCGTGATCTCATTAGATTAGCTAAAGAGAGAGAGAGACAGATTGTACATTGTATTTTGTTTTCAGGGTGGTGCAATTGTGGTGTGTAATCGTCCTCCCACGAATACAATTCTTTCGAATGAAGTCACACCGAACATAATACTTTTCTGCGTGTAGTCATGAATCGTCAGAGAAATGGACCCAAAAGGACACAAATGACTTTTGGACACCAAAAGAAACCAAATGGAAACAATTGTGTGTGCCTTTTGGAAATTGCCATGGATTTGAATTTACAACCATGCAGCATTAAAAATGGGCGGAAAGATGACACTCTCTACAAACAAGTTAAAATACATCAGTTGCTTGGTGAACTAGTATAGAGTATAGTTTGATTATCTCTTTCACATATTTTCTTTTTCCTTTAGAAAGTTCTCTATTCAATAAACATAAACACTTAACAATCAACTTACGTCAAAATTATGAAGAGTGAGGAAATTATTATTATACTCTAGTTTTTTCGATATCCTAACGGATACTGCAATAAAATCTTTTCTATAAATAAAATCCAAGTTATGTTTGTTTATTTGCTTGTTTGTATGTTCCGGGCAGTGATGCCAATTTAGCTATTTATTTCTTTTATTAATTTATTAAAATCTTTATTATAATTACAAATTATAATAAATAGATAACAAAACAAGAAAGCAACTAGCAATATAGGCTATCGGCTTAAAGCTATTTGTAGATAGATCTAGCTATTTTTGATGTTTAATTGCTAGTTTAGGTTAGGTTAGGTGGCAGCCCGGTGCATCAGGTTCACTTAGACTATTCAGTCCATTGTGATACCACAGTGGTGAACTTCTCTCTTATCACTGAGTGCTGCCCGATTCCATGTTAAGCTCAATGACAAGGGACCTCCTTTTTATGAATTAAAAGAACTTCCTGGGTAGTTAAAATAATGAATGATGAACAGTGCATCTACTGGAATTGCTGTTAAAGTTGTGCCTTTGGAAAATCTTCCAACTTTTTTTTGCTGGGTTACCTGTTTCCATGTTTGATAAAATATTAATTCAAATCACAATACTTCTTTTGATTTTTGTTTGACATTGTTAATATTTTTACTTTTTTACATTCCTGTACAGTTAGCCAAATATTGAACTCTGAGAGGATTTTTAACATTTCTTTTACTACTAGCTTTCAAACACAACGTTTTTGTACCCATACATATTTTGTTACACATTGTTGTATATATATATATATATATATATATATATATATATATATATATATATATATATATATATATATATATATATATATATATATATATATATATATATATATATATATATATATATATATCCTATATATATATCCTAACATTTAAATTATTGAAGACTTTTTACAGCGAGACCAACATCTTTAAATCAATGGTAAAGCGTTTATGAGCTTCGGCCCAGTCGACTTCAATGCCAATTTACTTTTTATTTGTATTTATTTTATGAATTTTTCAAAGAGTTCACTTTAATGGCGACGACTATTTTTTTAATATTTTTCATCTCTAAATGTGCCATTAAATATCACACCTTTGAGTTTGTACTACTTATGCCGCCCCTACCCCCTTCATAACAAAATGACAATTTAAGCAATCACGTCATCAGAATATTATCCTACAATCAAGCCCAATACATTTGGTGTCAGCCCCTGGCAGTAATCTGGGAAGATTTTAGATATGTATTGAAGTAATTTACTTGACTTTATTCTGTTCATTTTATCACAGCGAAAACAATTCCCCAAGCAAATTATATTTCCATTAGTGCAGCCAAACTTTGAAGCATTGCCAAACAAAGCTAGATCAGAAGTAACACCCAAGCAAAAAGTAGGAAAAAGGTGCTGCGAAGTGTACAACCATTTCCAGCTTTTGCACCACCCTAATAGCAAACAACTGAAAGCGAAGTGCGTTCAAAGAGAAATCAATGATTTTTTGGAGCATACAGAATGTTATCAATAATAATTACGGAATAATCAAATGCCCCAGACGTTGTGGGGAGTTTTTGTTTTCTCGTTACCTTTTTCTTATTCAATATTCTACTTCACAGTGTTAGAAGCATAAAAGTTCATAGATTACTCATAATGTGGGATTTAAGAACAGCATTTCTCCAAATGAAGTCGCTTGTTAGGGAGCACTTGAGCTTAGACATCAAGTATATAAAATATAATAAACACTTAATGCACAGTAACAGTCACATAATCGCAGATGTTACTAATGGACTTCCAATTATATAAAATTGATGTCTACTACTAAACAAAAATCGCTTCAGTAACATATACACATAAAAAAAAATATTTATTCATTTTTTATAGTGTTCACAAAATTATGAATTACCCAGCTACAAAGCATCGCCAAAAAAGTAGTGTAAATGTTCTCGTTGGATCCGGAAGTGGTCCACAACTGGCGCAAAAGCGATGAATTTAATAAGGGCTTGCATACACACAAAAAAAATTCTGATTCAATCACGAAATTAGTTGATCCAATTAATTTTTAATTGAAATTTCTTCAATCACAGATATGATAGTATCAATTAAAAAAATAATTGAAGGTCAATTAAAAAAATAATTGATCCAATTAAAAAATTAATTGATACTATTATTTTTGTGATTGATTTTTGTTTCAATTAAAAAATTTGTTGAATCAATTAAATTTTAATTGAATATTTTTTAAAACTCGATTAAAATTTTAATTGGAAAATTTTTCGTGAAATTTTTTGTGTGTAGGACGGATGTCCACCATTTCAACAGCCGTTGCACTTGAGGTGGTATTTTGAAACACACATTTTACAAAAAAGATGGTAGGTTTATTTTTATACCCTCCACCATACGATGGGGGTATATTAACTTTGTCATTCCGTTTGTAATACATCGTATATATAAAGTATATATATTCAGGGTCGTGGTGAAATTCTGAGTCGATCTAAGCATGTCCGTCCGTCTATTGAAATCACGCTAACTTCCGAACGAAACAAGCTATCCACTTGAAACTTGGCACAAGTAGTTGTTATTGATATAGGTCGGATGGTATGAAAATGGACCATAGTGGACCACTTTTTCGTATAGTCCCCATATAAACCAACGCACAGACTTGACTTGCGGAGCCTCTTGGAGGAGCACAATTCATCCGATCCGGTTGAAATTTGGTACATGGTGTTTGTATATGGTATTTTACAACCATACAAAAATTGGTCCACATCGGTCCATAATTATATATAGCCCCCATATAAACCGATCCCCAGATTTGGCTGGCGGAGCCTCAAAGAAAAGCAAATTTCATCCGATCCAGCTGAAATTTGGTACATGGTGTTCGTATATGGTCTCTAACAACCGTGCAAAAATTGGTCCACATCGGTCCATAATTATATATAGCCCCCATATAAACCGATCCCCAGATTTGGCTTGCGGAGCCTCAACGAGAAGCACATTTCATCCGATCCGTCTGAAATTTGGTATATGATGTTGGTATATGGCCTCTAACAACCATGCAAAAATTGGTCCACATCGGTTCATATATATATATAACACACCCATATAAACTGATCCCCAGATTTTATACTTATATATAGCCCCCATATAAACCGTTCTCCAGATTTGACCTCCGGAGCCTCTTGGAGGAGCAAAATTCATCCGATTCAGTTCAAATTTGGAACGTGGTGTTAGTATATGGCCGCCAACAACCATACCAAAATTGGTCCATATCGGTCTATAGTTATATATAGACGATCGCCAATCACACACAAATTGGTCCATATCGGTTCATAATCATGGCTGCCACTCGAGCCAAAAATAATCTACCAAAATTTTATTTCTATAGAAAATTTTGTTAAAATTTCATTTCTATAGAAAATTTTGTCAAAACTTTATTTCTATAGAAAATTTTGTCAAAATTTTATTTCTATAGAAAATTTTATCAAAATTTTATTTCTATAGTAAATTTTGTTAAAATTTTAATTCTATAGAAACTTTGTTAAAATTGCATTTCTATAGAAAATTTTGTCAAACTGAATTATATACGTATTTGATCGATCTTTTTTAATTTAATATATACCACGTATGGACTTATACAATTGAGAAGATGGTGTTAGGAGTTTCTAAGATACCTTGTCATCGGCAAGCGTTACCGCAATTTAAGTAATTCGATTGTGGATGACAGTGTTTAGAAGAAGTTTCTACGCAATCCATGGTGGAGGGTACATAAGCTTCGGCCTGGCCGAACTTACGGTCATATATACTTGTCTCTTTTTAATACGTCTACAAATATTTTCTAACTGACTCCAAAAAATATGTATTGGAAAATTAAGGCAAGCAACAAAAATGCAATGCCTACTACCCAATAAACACAAACGTTTGAAAATTGCTAAATTTCAACAAATTTTCAAATATTTTTTCAAAGGATTAGTGTAATATTCAAGTTGAGAAATTGTTGAGAAAATCGCGTTCTCAACAAAAAACAGACATTACCCTCAACATTAAAATTCAACACATTAGCAATAATATCTCAAGTGTTATTCTCAAATTGTAATGCATCGCTACTCAATAATTTGTCAAACAATTTTCGATGCGAGTCAAATTCAAAATTAACATCGTTGCAAATACTTTTCAACCTAAATTTGTATGAATAATATCCCCACTTCAAATTGATAGTCAAAGCCAAAATTCTATGGATTTTGTATAATTTATTCATTTTCATCAAAATAAAATATATAATAATACACTATACTACATAATACACTACAATATCAATTGATAAATAATAATCTTACTAAACATATCAACAAATAAGAAAAAAAACAAACAACAAAACTTTAAATATCTTAAACATTACTAGTAAACACTTTTGCATTGATAATTCGATTTCCTTCCTTTTGGTTCCTTCCTTTTATTAACATGCCGGCAATTTGAAATTAGGAACGTACTGGACCGCGTGTTAGAATTGATTTCCAGCAGAAGGAATTCACAAAATATCCTAAACTGATAATAGTATATGAAATAAACTGATAATGTGATGCACATTTTCATCCAGAAGTTGTTGATTTCAACAATTTGTTGTTTTTAACAATTTTAATTGGTTGCACTTGTAATGTTTCTGGAAACTTTTTCTTGTCGATAAGCCACTCATTTTCATTGGTCGGCTTCTTATTGTTTGCAAGAATGTAGCATCCAAAGATTTTAGTTTTCTGCAAAGAGATTTAAATTTAGTGACTTCTTTAAAGTGTTGATTTAATTTTTCATATTGACGTATAAACTATTTGAAGCAGTTCCAGTTAATTGTCCACCATTTTTTCATTGGTCAGCTTTTTAATGTTTTCAAGAACGTAGAATCCATAATTATAGTTTTCTACAAAGATATATACATTTAGTGACTTCCTTAAAGTTTTATTTCATTTTTTCTTACCTATTTTTATAAACTATTTGGTTATTTGTCTAAAATTTTCCATTTTTTTAATTTCTTGCAATTGACCACGAACTTCGTTGCACAAATAAGTATTGAAAACCACATGGTTTTTTCGTTGCATTTTATGGTAGTGTTTTGTCAAAGTTTTCTCATATTATCTTCAACACCTTTTCAAAGATTTCGTCAACATTTTGGCAAATTGAAAGTAATTCGCAAACAATTTGAATATGTATTGAAGATGAGCTATTTCAAGTCAAGTTGAATTTTTGTTGAAAATTATATTTACCCTCAAACTGAAAAGTTTTTGCATTTGAAAAACGCTCATCCTGTGCTTATTGGGTAGATATTCTAATGCAAATTTCAAACATTAAAACAAAAATATAATATATTAACATTACATACTTGACAAGAAAGCTAATGTTAAAATTACTTTGTTAAAATATTTTTTTTTAATTAATACAAACATAGATAAGAAAATTCAAATCTAAGGTTACTTGATGAAAATTAAAATTTAATATTTAAAGTATAATTATAATTATAATAAAAATAATGGGGCCTCCACACACTGAATTTGTATAACTTCTTAAAGATCCGAATTGAGTGTTTTGCATATGAATTAAAAAACTTTGTGATATTTTGTCACATAAATAATTTTTATAATTTGTTTATGATTTTGAATGCATTCTAATGCTTGTCTGAGACGTTTTACCCAAAATATTATAAGAAATTCTGAATTTTTCTAGAATAGATTTAGCATTTTTTAAATAATTTGTACCATTTTATTAATTCTTACTCTGTTTTTAATCCATTTGAAACAAAAAAGTTCAAATTACCCATTAAAAGTATGAAATTCTGATCTCGCTATTACAAAAGATACCAACAACACACAAGGAACAGAAATTCATCCGCATTGTCTCTAGAATCAAAAGAACCAACAACAGCATAAAGTTTTTTCTACCTTGCCTTAGGCGAAACATAATGTGTTTGAACAATACAAACAGCATTTTGCTTGGTTCAATCCTGAAAATATATATGCTTGAAGCAGAATGTGTTTTGGAGTATATGTTACAGAAGCGTTTTTATACCCTTCACCACTACTGTGGTACAGGGTATAATAAGTTTGTGCATTTGTATGTAACGCCAAGAAGGAAAAGTCTGAGACCCATCGTTTAGTATACCGATCGTCTTAGAATTAAATTCTGTGTCGATTTAGCGATGTCCGTCTATCTGACCGTCCGTCTGTCTGTATATGTAATTTTGTGTGCAAAGTACAGCTCGCAGTTTAGGTCTGATCGTCCTCAATTTGGCACAGAGGTTTACATTGGCTCAAAGACAATCGCTATTGATTTTGAAAAAAAAAATCGGTTCAGATTTAGATGTAGCTGCCATATATATTTATCACCGATCTGATCATAATTGACGTATTTATAAACATATTTTCTCAAAATTTCGGACAGCCAAATATCAAAAATCGGTTCAGATTTAGATATAGCTCCCATATATATCTTTTGTCCGATTTGCACTTATATGGCTTCACAAGCCAGAGTTTTATTCTGATTTGCTTCAAAATTTGCACAAGGAGTACGTTTAATAGCATCATTATACCCTTCACCACTACTGTGGTACAGGGTATAATAAGTTTGTGCATTTGTATGTAACGCCAAGAAATAATTGTCATAGACCCATCTTTTAGTATACCGATCGACTAAGAATTAAATTCTGAGTCGATTTAGCGATGTCCGTCTGTCTGTCTGTCCGTCCGTCTGTCTGTATATGTAATTTTGTGCACAAAGTACAGGTCGCAGTTTAAGTCCGATAGTCCTCAAATTTGACATAACGTCTTTCTTCGGGTAGAAGACAATCGCTATTGGTTTTGGAAAAAAATCGGTTCAGATTTAGATATAGCTGCCATATATAGTTATCACCGATTTGATCATAATTCACGTATTTATGAACCGACGTTCTTCAAATTTTGTACATCTGAATGTTTTGTCAGTCCCGTAAAAACTGCCAAATATCAGCTAAATCGGTTCAGATTTATATATAGCTCCCATATATATCTTTCGTCCGATTTGGACTTATATGGCCCCAAAAGCGAGAGTTTTGCCCTGATTTGCTTCAAATTTTGCACAACGAGTACGTTTAATAGTATTGTTAATTGTGCCAAATTTAGTTGAAATCGGTTCAGATTTAGATATAGCTCCCCTATATATCTTTCGTCCGATTTTGACTTATATGGCTTCAAAAGCCAGAGTTTTGCCCTGATTTGATTAAAATTTTGTACAAGGAGTACGTTTAATAGTATCGTTAATTGTGCCAAATTTAGTTGAAATCGGTTCAGATTTAGATATAGCTCCCATATATATCTTTCGACCGATTTGGACTTATATGGCCCCAAAAGCCAGAGTTTTGCCCTGATTTGCTTCAAATTTTGCACAAAAAGTACGTTTAATACTATCGTTAATTGTGCAAAATTTAGTTGAAGTCGGTTCAGATTTAGATATAGCTCCCATATATCATTCGCCCGATTTGGACTAATATGCCCACAGAGGCAAAAGTGCTACTCTGATTTACATGAAATTTTGCAGAGGGAGTAGAATTGAACTTGAAACTTTGCACAGGCAGTAGAATTAAGGTTCTGTATATGCGTGTTTATTGTGGTTGAAATCGGTTCAGATTTTGATATAGCTCCCATATATATACTCGCCCGATTTTCGGTCATATGACCACAGAGGTCAATGTTGTTATCCGATTTACGTGAAATTTTGCACAGGGAGTACATTCAACATAGTAACTATGCATGTGAAATTTGATTGCAATCGGTTCAGATTTCGATATAGATTCCATATATATGTTTTTCCTAATTAGGCAAAACTGGGCGAAATACCTACATTTTCCTTATCAAATCGCCACTGCTAAGTCGAAAACTTATCAAAGTGACTCAAATTTTCCTACTACTCTATTACACATCTATCGACCAATAAATCATAAATACACTTTTGCGAAGTTACCTCAAAATTGGTTCATATTTAAATGTTTCCTATATTTATACCCTTCACCACTACTGTGGTACAGGGTATAATAAGTTTGTGCATTTGTATGTAACGCCAAGAAATAGTGGTCATAGACCCATCTTTTAGTATACCGATCGGCTTAGAATTAAATTCTGAGTCGATTTAGCGATGTCCGTCCGTCTGTCTGTCTGTCTGTCTGTCTGTCTGTCTGTCTGTCTGTCCGTCTGTCTGTATATGTAATTTTGTGCACAAAGTACAGCTCGCAATTTAAGTCCGATCGTACTCAAATTTGGCACAGGGCCGTTTCGTGGGACAGAGACAATCGCTATTGGTTTTGGAAAAAATCGGTTCAGATTTAGATATAGCTGCCATATATATATTTATCCCCGATTTGGTCATAGTTAGCGTGTTTATCAACCGATTTTCTTGAAATACCGTACATCCAAATATTTTAAGAATCTCGAAAATCTTGCAAAATATCAGCCAAATCGGTTCAGATTTAGATATAGCTCCCATATATATCTTTCGTCCGATTTAGACTCATATGACCACAGAGGCCAAAGTTTACTACCGATCTTCGTGAAATTTTGCACAGAGGGTAGAATTGACATTCTCCCAATGCTTGGTAAATTTGATTGAAATCGGTGCAAATTTAGATATAGCTCCCATATATATCTTTCGTCCGATTTGAACTTATATGGACACAAAAGCCAGAGTTTTGCCGTGATTTGTTTCAAATTTTGCACAAGGGGTACGTTTAATAGTATCGTTAAGTGTGTCAAATTTTGTTAAAATCGGTTCAGATTTAGATATAGCTCACATATATCTTTCGCCCGATTTGCACTCATATGGTCTCAAGAGCCAGAGTTTTGCCCTGACTTACTTCAAATTTTGCACAAGTGGTACTTTTAACGATACTATTGTATGTGCCAAATATGGTCAAAATCGATTCAGATTTAGATATAGCTCCCATATATATCTTTCGTCCGATTTGAACTTATATGGCCTCAAAATTATTATTCTAACTATATATGTCAAATTTAGTCAAAATCGGTTCAGATTATATATAGCTCCCATATATACGTACACCAGAGTTGGGGAAATATGGTAGACTGTTACACATTGTAGACCCATTTTCAATGGAAGTGTCCTCCAATTAACTGGATAGCGTTAGCCGATTTAAATTTTAGTTCTAGAGATTTTGTAGAAGTAAAAAAATTGTCTCCTTTATGTTATATAGCTTCCAGGAAATGTAAAGTAGTTGAGATGGTAACACAAATTTTGGCCTACATAGGGGTGAAGGGTATAATATAGTCGGCACCGCCCGACTTTAGACTTTACTTACTTGTTAAGTATACCAAATCTCGTTGAAATCTTTTCAGATTAAGATATAGCTCCCATATATATTTATACCCTTCACCACTACTATGGTACAGGGTATAATAAGTTTGTGCATTTGTATGTAACGCCAAGAAGGAAAAGTCTGAGACCCATCGTTTAGTAACCGATCGTCTTAGAATTAAATTCTGAATCGATTTAGCGATGTCCGTCTGTCTGTCCATCTGTCTGTCCATCTGTCTGTCCATCTGTCTGTCTGTCTGTTGGTGTATTTTTGTGTGCAAAGTACAGCTCGCAGTTTTAGTCCGATTGTCCTAAAATTTGGTATAGAGTCCTGTTTCGGCCCAAAGACGATCCCTATTGATTTTGGAAAAAATCGGTTCAGATTTAGATATAGCTGCCATATATATTTTTCACCGATCTGGTCATAATTGGCGTGTATATCAACCGATCTTCCTCAATTTCCGTACATCTGAATATTTAATGAGTCTCGAAGAACTTACAAAATATCAGCCAAATCGGTTCAGATTTAGATATAGCTCCCATATTTAGCTTTCGCCCGATTTACACTCATTTGCCCACAGAAGCCAATTTTTTGCTCCGATTTAGTTGAAATTTTGCAAAGGGAGTAGAATTAGCATTGTAGCTATGCGGATATATCTCCCATATATAGCTTTCGCCCGATTTACACTCATATGACCACTGAGGTCAATTTTTAACTCCGATTTAGTTAGTTGCACAGGGAGTAGAATTAGCATTGTAGCTATCCGTGCCAAATTTGGTTGACATCGGTTCAGATTTAGATATAGCTCCCATATATATGTTTTTCTGATTTCGAAAAAATACCAAAATTTTCCTTGTTAAATCGCCACAGTTGTAAAAATGATTCTAATTTTCCTAAACTTCTAATACATATATATCGAGCGATAAATCATAAATAAACTTTTGCGAAGTTTCCTTAAAATTGCTTCAGATTTAAATGTTTCCCATATTTTTTTATTTTTACTAAAATTGTGTTCCACCCTAGTGCATTAGCCAACTTAAATTTTGAGTCTATAGATTTTGTAAAAGTCTATCAAATCCTGTCCAAATCGAGTGATATTTAAATGTATGTATTTGGGACAAACTTTTATATATAGCCCCCAACACATTTGACGGATGTGATATGGTATCGAAAGTTTAGATCTACAAAGTGGTGCAGGGTATAATAGAGTCGGCCCCGCCCGACTTTAGATTTTCCTTACTTGTTTTTGTCTGATTTTTACCTATATGGCAAAAAAGCCTGAGTTTTATTCTGATTTGCTTCAAATTTTGCACAAGGAGTACGTTTAATAGTATTGGTAATAGCGCTGAATTGGGTTGAAATCGGCTCAGATTAAGATATAGCTCCCA
Source organism: Haematobia irritans (assembly GCF_050003625.1). NCBI lineage: Eukaryota > Metazoa > Arthropoda > Insecta > Diptera > Muscidae > Haematobia > Haematobia irritans. The sequence goes on from NC_134400.1 coordinate 114,411,625, forward strand.
TATATATCTTTTGTCCGATTTACACTTATATGGCTTCAAAAGCCAGAGTTTTGCCCTGAGTTGCTTCAAATTTTGCATAAGGAGTACGTTTAATAGTATCATTAAGTGTGTCAAATTTGGTTGAAATCGGTTCAGATTTAGAGATAGCTCCCATATATATCTTTCGCCCGATTTACACCCATATTTATAACGGAGGCCAAAATTATTCTCCCATTTACGTTTTTGCTGAGATAGCAGGATTATTATTCTAACTATGCATGTCAAATTTGGTCAAAATCGGTTCATAATTAGATATAGCTCCCATATATATGTATGCCAGAGTAGGGGAAATATGGTAGAATGTTTCATATTTTAGACCCATTTTCAATGGGAGTTTTCTCCAATTGACTCGATAATTTGCACAGAGAATACATTTAATATGCTATTTAAGTGTGGCATCTTAATCTAATATGGCCAAAATACCCACATTTTACACAAAATTCTGTGATGATTTCCCCATATCGTAGTCATATTCTACACACTGTAATGCCATACTTTCCACAGAATGGTCGAATTTTCAATAAACCTCCGACTTGTGGAAATATCGCCCGAATTGGCCAAATAATATATCACAACCCACAATTTACCACATATCTTGACGAGATTTGACCTAGAGGTTGTCGTGACTCACGAAAATTTTCGTGACTCACGCGTGAGTCGTGAGTCACGCTCATGTCCACGGCATGCGTGAGCGTGATTAACAAACCAAAATGTCGCGCGTGAGCGTGAGTCACGAAAACAATATCTTCGTGAGTGTGCGTGAGTAACGAATTACGCTCACGAAAATAATCCCATTCTTCAACATAAAACGCTTAAAAGTCAAATTCATTTGCAATTTTAGTGACACCTAGGATGTTAAGAATTTAATAACGCTCTCGATTTTAATCGTGCTCATGATTTCAGACACGTCCCTCAGGTAAGTTACTCATAAAATTATTCGTGAGTCACGATATTTTTCGTGAGTCACGGTATTTTTCGTGAGTCACGACATTTTCGTGCGTGAGTACAAGTTTCCTTTTCGTGAGTGTGCCTGAACATGAGACCTACCAAACAATATCGTACGTGAGTAAGATATTTCCGTCGTGAGTGTGCGTGAGTAAAATATTACTCACGTGCACACCTCTAATTTGACCAATATCCTTGCAAAATCGCCACTGCTGAGTAGCAAAAATTTTAAATATTACTCAAATTGTCCTATATCTCGAATACATATGTATATATATGTTTCATCCCAGGGCGTTAGCCGATTTAATTTTTAATTCTAGCGATTTTTTAGAAGTACAAAAAATTGTCTCCAAATCGTTTCAGATATAAATATTTGTATATAGTAATATAAATTTTGATAATAACTCCCAACAAATTTGAAGAAGTTGATATGGTAACACAAATTTTGGTCTACATAATGGTGAAGGGTATAATATAGTCGGCCCCGCCTGACTTTAGACTTTACTTACTTGTTTTTTTCTATTTTTGAGGGTGTAGAGAAATATTTATAGGGCCCAGGGCGAAAACATAGCCCATAGTGTTACATGTATGACTAAATAATTTCATACCCAATACCAACAACAACACCGTTAAACAAAGATTCAAAATTAGAAGTGTGCACGTGAGTAATAGTATACTCACGCTCACGCACACTCACGACTGAAAAATCATACTCACGCACACTCACGCACGATATTTTTTGGTAGGACTCACGCTCACGCACACTCACGAAAAGAAAATTTGTGACTCACGAAAAATACCGTGACTCACGAAAAATATCGTGACTCGCGAATAATTTTATGATTAATTTACCTTACCGAAGTGTCTGAAAACATGAGCATTAATAAAATCAAGAGTGTTATTAACTTCTTGACATCCCAGGTGTCACTAAAAGTGTAATTGAATTTAACACTTAAGCGTTTTATGTTGGTGAGCAGGAATATTTTCGTGAGTGTAATTCGTTACTCACGCACACTCACGAAGATATTATTTTCGTGACTCACACTCACGCACGACATTTTGGTTTGTTAATCACGCTCATGCATACTCACGCTGTTGTCATGGACGTGATTCACGACTTACGCACGAATCACGAAAATTTTCGTGAGTCACGACAATTTCGTGTCACGTGCACATCTCTATTCAAAATTCCAAATTATGATCGACAGATAAAATTGAATAGAGAAACCCCACTTACGACGACGATAAAGAACTGTGAATAGAACCCACTTAAGCGTGCCATAGTAGCTTCAGCTATGAACCAAGATCTACTTGGCATTGACGATAGTTGAATGTCTATTTGCATATTTATTGGATTCAATTCAACACATTTCCCCCACCCAAGAACCACTTCACAAATAAAGTGAATCCCGGTAGCCATGGCATAAAAACCAAATGACCAAATACGGAGTGAAAGAAGCGGCAGCTTAGAAGAGGAAGAAAAAGAACCAAAAAAAAACCAAACAATAAACACAAAAAGTGGAGGAATAACAACAAACCATCAACCCACATTGGAATTGAAAATTATGATCACAATTCAAATTCAAAGAATGTGAAGAGGAGAAATAAAACCAACTGGCGAAAAGAAAGCATTTAAAATGCTAAAGCAACAGTACCATTCCATAGCTCTCATCATGCAGCTCTAGAAATTAAAGTGAAGTTGCACAAAAATGACCGAGCCATTGGGCAAAGCACTGGAATGAATTGAAAAGAGGAATTCGTTTCTATAGATTCTTGTATTGCCATAATGGTTGATGAAATTCCTGTTCCATTGCCCGGGTAAATGAGGTCTGTTGTAGTGTGAGAGAAGACACGACACTATTCGCAAATAGTCAAGAATTGGGGAATTGGCCAGTAAAAGTTTTCTATTTTTGTTGGCTATCGACAATGTTACTTAAGATAATCTAATATGCAAATATTGAAATTAAATTGTATACAAAATTACCACTACATAAATTGCTGAAAAACTTTAATACTTCGAAATAGTACATTAAGTTAAGTTACTTAATGTACTATTCATTCCGTTTGAAACACATCGAAATATTGGTATATATTCTGGGTCGTGGAGAAATTCTGAGTCCATTCTACACACAAAAAAATTTCACGAAAATTTTTCCAATTAAAATTTTAATTGAGTTTTAAAAAATATTCAATTAAAAATTTAATTGATTCAACAAATTTTTTAATTGAAACAAAAATCAATCACAAAAATAATAGTATCAATTACTTTTTTAATTGGATCAATTAACTTTTTAATTGACCTTCAATTAATTTTTTAATTGATACTATCATTTCTGTGATTGAAGACATTTCAATTAAAAATTAATTGGATCAATTAATTTCGTTATTGAATCAGAAAAAAGTTTTTTGTGTGTAGTACCACATGTGGTGAACTTCTCTCTTATGAATGAGTGCTGCCCGGTTCTATGTTTAGCCTTTTTTAAAGCCGATTTCGAATTTTGAAACACTCAGTAATGCCACAAGCACCGTTGAACAACTTTTTGGTGTTTGATCGAAACTAGGCGGACATGCTAACCATTGCACCACGGTGCATACACCGAATGGACAAAAATATAAGCAGGCATTGTATGAAAGCGAAACTGAAGGGCCTTATTGATGGTTGTTATATACAGATTTGACCGTAGTATTATTTTTTGTTATAGTAGGTTTGTTATACTGGTTTTTTAATTCTTTATTTGAACATATGTACTTATATAAATTAGTTTTCATCGTAGTAGACTTTGTTTTTGTAATTATTGAAACTTAATTTTCTCTATTACTTTTTCATTTGTGTTTGAATTTTCAATGTTGCGGAAGGGTCTACAATTTGAATAAACGAATTGAACAATTCCTGTTTATCAAAGGCCCTTTGGTTTTTTTTGGCAACATTAATAACATTTTTATTCAAATTGAAAGAATTCCGAGGAAAATCTGGTTGATTTCTCTTTTGCCTTGTGAGAAATCCAGATAATCTAAGAGTTAATTTGGAAATCATAAATGTGAACATTGGCGTTTGGATTATATCTTTGTGTAAGGATAATATAAAATATTTGTCGTTCTCTCTCTGCCGTTTGAGAGTTCCAGCGAAGTTTGATGATCATTTGTCGTTCTCTCTTTGCCGTTTGAGAGTCCCATCGAAGTTTATTCTTTAAGTACGAATCCGCATCTCTATATGCTTCTTAGGAGTGGAAAATCTACGTCGATTGAGATGCCTTTGGAAAGATCTCCACAACGTAACGTCAGTCAAGATCAGAGTTCCGGCTCCAAAGGCCATCCTGAATCGCACAGACAAGGCTCTGGCGATGGAAATAATCAACAGCCAGTATTAACAATAGATAGTGTAGAAGAAATATCTGCACGATTTGCAAGACAAATGGAGGAAATGCAGTCAAATTTCTTAAGGCAAATTAACGCAATGCAATCAATGGTTGAAAGCAGCAATGTACAAATTAGAGACACGATTTCATCTCTAAGAAGTGAGTTTCAAAATAATGCATCTAACAATGAAATGCGGGTGAGTTTCTCGAACGCGAATAATGCAATATCAACAAATATGGGAAATTTAACCCATCTTGCCGACTCGAATTATAATATTTCAAACCCAACTATATCCCAGATACAATTTAATACAACATTCGACAGTACATATACAACTTCAACTACGTCATTCCAATCGAATATACCAAACTTTAGCCAATATACAATGCCAACGTTAACATCCGTACGTGCAGGTCCGTGTTTATATCCATACCAAATTGCTAATGATTCTTCATATTTAAATCACTCACGTGCTATGCCGTATCCTACGACGTCGGGAGGTAATATTTCATTTACTCCATTGCCTCAGGACAATAACGCCAATTTGCATCGTCATAAGAAAATATATGATTTGCCAAAATTTTCGGGCTCACCTGAAGATTGGCAAACTTTTATTGAATCTTTCAATAGCACTACGGTAGAGTTTCAGTATTCTGATTTGCATAATATTATGCGTTTACGTGAATCTTTATATGGAAAGGCTCGTGAAACGGTAGAATCGCTCTTAACAAACTCTAAAAATGTAGGAGCAATTTTGGACGTTTTGGCGGAAACCTTTGGAAGGCCAGACCAGTTGATAAAGTCACAAATTCAAAAGGTGCGAGTGCTTCCCAACATAAAAGAAACTGATTTCGATGGCCTCCTGAATTTTTCTATAAAAGTGACAAATATGACAACATTTTTGCAGTCAGTAGGGGGAGATTTTCATTTGGCAAATCCAATGCTTTTAAGCGAGCTTATATCGAAATTACCGGTATCAAAGAGAATTCACTGGGCCGAAACATGTCTAAGCTTGGGAAGTGCCCCAACTATTCTTGATTTTTCCAAGTGGTTGCATGATCAAGGAAAAATCATCCACATGGTAGCTGACTCTCTGCCCATCACCTCGACCGAGAATGATAAACGATCTAAAAAGTTTGCTTGTACTAGCGCGTCTGTTGAAAGTAAAGGATGCATTTTATGCTCAAAACATTGCAAATCGTTAGGTGAATGTGGCGATTTTATAAAACTGCCTTTGGAAATTCGATGGCAAAAGGCTAAATTATTTAAAGTATGTTTTATATGTCTAAAAGGAAACCATCAATCTTCAAAATGTTTTAAGAAGAAAAAATGTGACATAAACTCTTGTATGCGGTTCCATCATCGACTATTACATAAGGACCAGAATAATATAACTCAGATTAATAACTTGACCAATAACGATGGCGTAGAACAGCCAAATTCTTCCCAGCAAACATTAGGCCGTAATTGTCTTGCTGAAATAAATCCTAGAAATTGTTCGGTTTTATTCCAAGTAATTCCTGTCAGAGTGTTTGGTCCCACGACCTCAGAAATTATCTATGCGTTTATAGACGATGGGGCCAATGTGTCTATGATTGACGAACAGGTTGCTCGTAGACTAGAAATTACTGGACAAAAAGATACTTTGGAATTACAGTGGATAAACAACCATGTTTCTAGAGAAGAGACACAGGTTGTAACAGTCAAAATAAGTGGGATAGAACAAGACTCAAGCAAGTACACAATGAGGAATGTTTATATTACCTCGAAACTGAACTTACCAGTTCAAACTTTTAATCCCTCCGAGATATCTGAAGAAGCTAAACAACTTAATCTTCCTGGAGTTAATTTACATGGATACACTAATATAAAAGCAAAAATGATTATAAGTCTGGCGCATGCATATTTGACAGTCACGATCGATACACCTAAAGTACTCTCTCCTTCTGGACCCATAGCTGCAAAATCGAGACTTGGGTGGATAATATATGGGCCAGTTGATAAACCAAAATCAAAATACATTTCATGTCATGTTAAAAGGTCAGAAAATGAAGAAAGGTCCCAGAATGAATTGGATAATATGATGAGAGATTATTTTGGCCAAGAAACTTTCGGAATCAAGACTCCTGTGAAACCATTGGTTTCCAGAGATAACCAAAGAGCATTAGACATTTTGAATTTGAGTACTAGGAAGTATGGAGATAGATTTGAAACGGGTTTGTTGTGGCGAAATGATAACGTTTTGTTTCCGGAATCCTACGAAATGGCATTTAAACGATTGCTTACGGTTGAGCGAAAAATGCAAAAGGATTACAAATATGCAACAGAATATTGCGCCAAAATCGATGAGTATGTACAGAAAGGGTACGCAAGAATTATGGAGGAAGAAGAAGCGAATATGAAAACCAGTAAAACATTTTATTTGCCTCATTTCGGTGTCATGAATCCGAACAAGAAAAAGATGAGATTAGTTTTTGATGCAGCGGCTGAAACCCATGGAGTATCTTTAAATAAAAATTTAATTGCTGGACCCGACTTGAACCAACCCCTTCTAAAAGTTCTTTTTAAATTCAGAGAAGAAAAAATAGCTGTTTGCGGCGACTTGAAAGAGATGTTTCATCAAATATGCATTAAGAGATCGGACCAAGAAGCACAGCGTTTCCTATGGAGGGAAGGGGACCCATCAAAGCCAGTACGAGGCTATGTGATGCAACGTTTAATATTTGGAGCTACGTGTTCTCCAACAATTGCACAATATGTCAAAAATAAAAACGCTGAACAATTTGTTGATTCTTTTCCTAGAGCTGTCAAGTCAATTAAGGATAAGCACTATGTGGATGATTTTGTAGATTGCTTTGAAAGTGAAATGGAAGCTGTTCAAGTGGTTCGATCCGTGATAGAAATACATAAAGCTGGAGGTTTTGAAATGCACAATTTTGTTACCAACTCAGATTTTGTGGCGAATCAACTAGGTATTGAAATGCAAAATGATTCGGTGAATGTAGGAAAAACCGCAGAAAGGATTTTAGGAATGCATTGGCTGCCAAAATATGACAAGTTTACGTTCATATTAAAATTTCATAAAGTTCCAGAGGACGTATTGAACTTGAAACGAATACCCACAAAAAGAGAATTACTCTGCATAGCTATGTCGGTGTTTGACCCATTTGGGTTTGTTGCAAATTATATGATCGGTTCCAAAATACTAATGCAGGAAGCATGGAAGAATGGTATTGGTTGGGACGAGAAATTGCCGGAAACTATATATTCAAAATTCAAACAATGGTTGCAACAGATCAAAAAACTTGAATGCTTTGAAATCCCTCGATGGTATTTTGATGGGCGTAAAAGGAAATCGATCCAACTGCACATATTCTGTGATGCGAGTGAACAAGCAGTAGCTGCTGTGGCTTACTGGCGAATAGAATATGAGGATAATTCCATAACAATAAATTTTATTATTGGCAAAACGGCATGCGCCCCCTTGAGATTTCATTCAATACCAAAGCTGGAACTACAAGGAGCGGTGTACGCAGCCCGATTAAAGAAAACCATAGCAGAATGCCATGAGATAGAATTTGACAAATGTTTTTTATGGACAGATTCTCGTACAGTGTTAAGTTGGATCAGATCGGACCAAATGAAATACAAGCAATATGTCGAAAATAGGGTATCCGAAATTTTGGAATATTCATATGAATCTCAGTGGCGTTGGTGTCCAACTTCAAAAAACCCAGCAGATAAAGCAACGAGAGCCCATTTCCCGTTTAAATATGACCCTGAAGATGAATGGAAAAACGGACCTGAATTTCTTATTCAATCGGAATTCGATTGGCCTAACGAATGTAATATTTTGGGAATATCTGACAGATGTAAGGAAGAGTTAAAACAAAAACATATGACGTGTGCTGCAATAGAATCTCCTAGCATCTTAGAAAAGATTGTGAACGGTAATTCCAAATATATCAAGGTACGCCGGATAGTAGCTTGGATATTAAGATTCATCAACAACACTCGTCAAGTTATTCACGGTGACGAAATATTTAGACATGAGTTGTCTGCTGAAGAGATATCCGAAGCCGAAAATCTCATCTTGATACAGATTCAGAAAGAAACTTTTTGGGAAGAATATTCAGATATAAGTAAAGGAAAGCCTGTTTCGAAATCAAGCCCTTTATTGACGTTATTACCGTTTCTGGACGAAAAAGGCATAATTCGAGCCAATGGCCGTCTTCAAAATGCGACTTGCCTTTCAGAACAAGCAAGAAACCCTGTAATACTTCCTAAAGGGCACCGATATAGCCGTCTAGTTGTGGAATACTATCATCGGAAAAATTGTCATCAAAATTCCGCAAAGGTAATCTGTGATGTTCGGGAAAAATTTTGGATTCCATCAATAAGAAGCCTACTAAGGTCAGTTGAAATGCAATGTAATTCGTGCAAACTAAGAAAAGCGAAACACTCGCAACCGGTAATGGCAGCCTTACCTATTGATAGAGTTACACCATTTGTGCGTCCATTTTCTTATACCGGAGTGGATATTTTTGGGCCTTTTAATATTAAAATAAGAAGGTCGACAGAAAAAAGATATGTGGCATTATTCACGTGCCTGACTGTAAGAGCTGTTCATATGGAAATAGTTGCAGATTTATCTACCGACTCTTTCATTTTAAGTTTAAGAAATTTTATGAATAGAAGAGGAATTCCTTTGCAAGTGAGAAGTGACAACGGGAAAAACTTTGTTGGTCTGCAGAAAGAATTAAGAAACGAAAAAGACTTTCTGGATCATAATCAAATTAATTGTTTTTTATCTTCACTCGGAATAAAATGGATCTTTAATACCCCTGCGGATCCCAGCGCTGGTGGGGCTTGGGAGCGCTTAATACAGTCCATTAAAAAATCTCTTGAAGTATTGTTGCGTGGTCTTGATCCGAAACTCGAAGTTTTTCAAAGCCTACTGTTGGAAGCAGAAAATATTGTGAATTCTAGACCACTCACACACTTGCCTTTAAAACCAAACGATCCTGAGCCCCTTACCCCCAACCACTTTTTAATTGGAACCACCAACTCAACACAAACTCCCGCGGCGTTCGATGCCAGTTTGGTGAATTTGCGAAAACAATGGCGCATTTTAAAAAATTTAAAGAATGGCTTCTGGGGGCGATGGTTAATGGAATATTTGCCAGATCTAACCAGAAGGGTTAAATGGTGTGTGCCTTCAGAAAAACTTCGAGTTTCGGATCAAGACCACGCAACAATGGTCAAAACTATGGCAATTGCTAAAATCCGATTGGACCACTTCTTCACGTACATCCTATACAAATAGATCAAAAATATCTGATTGCATAAAATGGTGAGATAACACAAATAACAAAATGTCCGTCATTTGGGAACGGTTATAGAACACTCTTATAGATCAAATTTTGCATGGTTAGAGCCGAGATATTGACCAAGTAGTGAGCCAAAGTTTGAGACCCTAGGTGGACCAGAACTCACTGACAGGTCTCTAAATTTGGTTCCCTCCACTATGGAAAAAAGTTTATGTTATCAACTTTTCAATTTTTTTATACCCTCCACCATAGGATGGGGGTATATTAACTTTGTCATTCCGTTTGTAACACATCGAAATATTGCTCTAAGACCCCATAAAGTATATATATTCTGGGTCGTGGTGAAATTCTGAGTCGATATGAGCATGTCCGTCTGTTGAAATCACGCTAACTTCCGAACGAAACAAGCTATCGACTTGAAACTTGGCACAAGTAGTTGTTATTGATGTAGGTCAGATGTTATTGCAAATGGGCCATATCGGTCCACTTTTACGTATAGCCCCCATATAAACGGACCCCCAAATTTGGCTTGCGATTGCTCTAAGAGAAGCAAATTTCATCCGATCTGGCTGAAATTTGGTATATGGTGTTAGTATATGGTCTCTAACAACCGTGCAAAAATTGGTCCATATCAGTCCACTTTTACGTATAGCCCCCATATAAATTTGGCTTGCGATTGCTCTAAGATCCGGCTGAAATTTGGTACATGGTGTTAGTATATGGTCTCTAACAACCATGGAAAAATTGGTCCATATCGGTCCACTTTTACGTATAGCCCCCATATAAACGGACCCCTAAATTTGGCTTGCGATTGCTCGAAGCGAAGCAAATTTCATCCGATCCGGCTGAAGTTTGGTACGTGGTGTTAATATATGGTCTCTAACAACCATGCAAAAATTGGTCTATATCGGTCCATAATTATATATAGCCCCCATATAAACCGATCCCCAGATTTGAACTCCGGAGCCACTTGGACGAGAAAAATTTATCCGATCCGGTTTAAATTTGCAACGTGGTGTTAATATATGGCCGCTAATAACCATGCCAAAATTGGTCTATATCGGTCTGTAGTTATATATAGCCGATCCCCAATCACACAAAAATTGGTCCATATCGGTTCATAATCATGCTTGCCACTCGAGCAAAAATAATCTAGCAAAATTTGTCGAAATTTTATTTCTATAGAAAATTTTGTCGAAATTTTATTTCTATAGAAAATTTTGTCAAATTTTATTTCTATAGAAAATTTTGGCAAAATTTTATTTCTGTAGAAAATGTTGTCAAAATTTTAATTCTATAGAGAATGTTTTCAAAATTTTAAATCGTTTGAAAATTTAGTAAAAATTTTATTTCTATAGAAAATTTCGTCAAAATGTTATGTCTATGGAAAATTTTGTTAAAATCGTATTTCTATAGAAAATTTTGTCCAAATTTTACTTCTATAGAAAATGTTGTCAAAATTTTATTTTGTCAAAATTTTATTTCTATAGAAAATTTTGTCAAACTTAATTATATACGTATTTAATCGGCCATTTTAAGTTTAATATAAACCACGTATGGACTACGCGGTATATATTACGGTATTAGGAAGTTTTAAGATCGGCAAAAGTTACCGCAACCCAAGTAAATCGATTGTGGATGACAGTCTTCAGTTTCTACGCAATCCATGGTGGAGGGTACATAAGCTTCGGCCTGGCCGAACTTACGGCCGTATATACTTGTTCACTTTCAGTCCATTAAATTTTAGCTGGGGGGGCTATAGCCCCCCCTAGGAAAATTATATATAGCCCCCATATAAACCGATCCCCAGATTTGACTTTTTAGAGGAGCAAACTTCTTCCGATTCGGTTGAAATTTGGTACATTGTGCTAGTATATGGCTGCTAACAACCATGCCAAACCAGGTTTATATCGGTCTATAGTTATATACAGCCCTCAAATAAACCGATCCCCAATCACACAAAAATTGGATCATATCGGTTCATAACTGTATATAGGCCCCATATAAAGCAACCCCCATATTTCAATTCTGGGTCTCTAATTACCGCGCAAAAATCCCTATCGGTTCATAATTATTTGTAGAATTACTTATATATACCTTTTTTTCTAATATATACCACGTAAGGACTAACTTACAATTTAGAAGACGATGTTAAGAAGTTTTAAGGTACCTTGCCATCAGTAAGTATTACCACAACCCACGTAATTCGATTATGAATGACAGTCTTTCGTAGAAGTTTCTACGCAATGCATGGTGGAGGGTACATAAGATTCGGCTTGGGCGAACTTACGGTCGTATATACTTGTTTTTAACTAAAACCAAAAAATAAATTTAGGCAAATATAAATTTGACAATTTTTCAAGTTTGTACAAAAAAGGTAAGTATAGGTAAGTCTACAAATAATTACGAATCGATATGGATTTTGCACGGTACGTAGAGAGCCATTATGAACTTGATATGGACCTATTTTTGTGTGATTGGGAATCGATCTATATGCACCCAAAAAAAAGTGAACCCACCGTGGAAGAAAATGTAGATTTATTTTAGAAAATTTTAACTAAAATAGTTTTCTAATTGCAACATGTTATAAATAAGTTAATACTTTTTGTCAAACTGAAAAAATCTTTTTACAAATAATTAATTTTTTTCTGTTGTTTAAGAAAATTTCATATGTAAGAAAAAATTGGATTTAAAAATTGTTAAAATGTCTTTAGCGCTATACGAAGTTCAAGACAGGTACACTATTAGTAAAATTTACTCATTTTAGAGACTTATGAACTCAATTTAAGCAAACTTCTGCCATTTTAGGAAAATATGAAATATTTCATTTTGTAGTAAAATTGTGCATTATATTTGACTACAACTTTTTTTCTTATTTTTAGTTCACGTCATTAAAGTTTGCAAAAAATTATTCAAATAAGGAACATATACTCATATTTTGCAAAATTAAACTAAAATCAACTAATCTTCATGAACTAAAATAAAGTTCAGTTGGCATTAGAGCCCCTTTTTTCTGGGTGTGAGGGCTATATATAACTATAGACCGATATGGACCTAGTTAGGCATGGTTGTTAACGGCCATATACATCACAATGTACCAAATTTTAACTGACTCGGATGAAATTTGCTCCTCCAAGTGGCTCCAAAATAAAATCGCGGGATCGGTTTATATGGGGGCTATATATGATTATGGACTGATATGGACCACATTTGGCATGGTTGTTAAATATCATATACTACTACCAAATTTCAACCAGATCGGCACCCGGGGTCAAATCTGAGGATCGCTTTATATGTGGGCTATATATAATTATACCCTCCACCATAGGATGGGGGTATATTAACTTTGTCATTCCGTTTATAACACATCGAAATATTGCTCTAAGACCCCATAAAGTATATATATTCTGGGTTGTGGTGAACTTTTGACTCGATCTGAGCATGTCCGTCCGTCCGTCTGTTGAAATCACGCTAACTTCCGAACGAAACAAGCTATCGACTTGAAACTTGGCACAAGTAGTTGTTATTGATGTAGGTCGGATTGCAAATGGGCCATATCGGTCCTTTTTTACGTGTAGCCCCATATAAACGGACCCCCAAATTTGGCTTGCCAATCCTCTAAGAGAAGCATATTTCATCCGATCTGACTGAAATTTGGTACATTGTGTTGGTAATTGGTCTCTAACAGGGATCCGGAGCGGTCCATTTTTTTCGCTCCGCTCCGCTCCCGCTCCGGAGAAAAAAAAACCGCTCCGCTCCGAGAAAAAAAAAATCGCTCCGCTCCGCTCCACGCTCCGCTCCGCTCCTCTTCGAGAAAATTATAGTACAAACATTGCATTATTTGTTCAATTGAGTTTTATTTTATTTAGAAAAATCGGGCGGTACATATATGGGAGCTATAGCTAAATCTGAACCGATTTTGCACATATAGTCAGTGCTATAGAAGATTACATTTCGCCAACTTTGAGTAAGATCGGTTGATAAATAAGGGTTTTATGACCTAATTTGGCAAAATCGGGCGATACATATATATGGGACCTATATCTAAATCTGAACCGATTTCGATGAAATTTTCAGACTTAAAGGGTGATACAGAAGATTATTTTGTGCTAAATTTGACGACGATCGGTTAGTAAAAAAGTGCAACGTGACCCCATTTGTCGAAATCGGGCAATACATATATATGGGAGCTATATCTAAATTTGATCCGATTTCTTCCAAATTCAATAACGTTCGTCCTTGTGCCCAAAAAAACTCCCTGTACCAAATTTCATCAAAATCGGTTAATAATTGCGACCGAAATCCTGTGAACAACAAATACATGGACAGACGGACGGACACCAAGCGCTAGATCGACTCAGGAGGTGATTCTGAGTCGATCGGTATATATTTTATGGGGTCTAAAATCAATATTTCTTGTAGGCACATTTTTTTTCAGATCAAACTTATTATACCCTAACCACTATGTGGTTTAGGGTATAATGACTTTAAAACAATGTGTTGAAACATTTTATTAATTTTGAAGATTTTTTCAGAAATATTAAATCCATTTTGACTTCATTAAAACGAAATTTGCATTCATGTTAGGATACACATTTTTATGTCGAATCACTTAGCTATAAGGATAAACAGACTTCATTGAAAAGTTTAGAGACTTTTAGACAAGGAAAAACTTTTTTTCAGAGAAATACGTCTTCTATTCTAAGCAAAATTCGTATTTTAAGCATGCGAAATATTTGGCCTCCCGACAATATTCTTTGCGGTGCACCATCTACTATTTAATATGTGATAGAAACCAAATTTATGAAAATGGACCAAAATGGACCAAATTCTGTTTGGTCTGACCATCGGACCAAATTTAAAAATTAGAAATCTTTTGGACCAATTTTGGTCCGATCGGACCAAAACGGCAACGCTGATTGGAATTGAAAGTCTATACACAGAGTAGAAGTAACTACTCCCCGAAAGTTTTTATACCCTTCACCACTACTGTGGTACAGGGTATAATAAGTTTGTGCATTTGTATGTAACGCCAAGAAGGAAAAGTCTAAGACCCATCGCTTAGTATACCGATCGTCTTAGAATTAAATTCTGAGTCGATTTAGTGATGTCCGTCTGTCTGTCCGTCTGTCTGTTGATGTATTTTTGTGTGCAAAGTACAGCTCGCAGTTTTAGTCCGATTGTCCTAAAATTTGGTATAGGGTCCTGTTTCAGCTCAAAGACGATCCCTATTGATTTTGGAAAAAATCGGTTCAGATTTAGATATAGCTGCCATTTATATTTTTCACCGATTTTGTCATAATTGGCGTGTATATCAACCGATCTTCCTCAAATTCCGTACATCCGAATATTTTATGAGTCTCGAAAAACTTGCAAAATATCAGCCAAATCGGTTCAGATTTAGATATAGCTCCCATATATAGCTTTCGCCCGATTTACACTCATTTGCCCACAGAGGCCAACATTTTCCTTGTAAAATCGCCACTGCTTAGTCGAAAAGTTGTAAAAATGACTCTAATTTTCCTAAACTTCTAATACATATATATCGAGCGATAAATCATAAATAAACTTTTGCGAAGTTTCCTTAAAATTGCTTCAGATTTAAATGTTTCCCATATTTTTTTACTAACATTGTGTTCCACCCTAGTGCATTAGACGACTTAAATTTTGAGTCTATAGATTTTGTAGAAGTCTATCAAATTCTGTCCAAATCGAGTGATATTTAAATGTATGTATTTGGGACAAACCTTTATATATAGCCCCCAACACATTTGACGGATGTGATATGGTATCGAAAATTTAGATCTACAAAGTGGTGCAGGGTATAATATAGTCGGTCCCGCCCGACTTTAGACTTTCCTTACTTGTTTTTGTTTTGCAACAGACGTAGAGAAGAGGTTTTGTTATATTTGTAATGTGTGTGTGTGTATGTTTATGTTTGCAACAACCTCCATCGACATCAGTCCGTGGTATACCTACGAATATTCTTACTCAGATCTAGCGTTACCTAATTTCGCTTTTTTCCCCTTTATTGTATAATAAATGTATATGCGACTATTTTTCAACCAAAATTTAAACTATCCATAATTTTAATAAAATTTTCGAGAACTAATATCAGAAACAAGAGAATGCTAGGATATAGTACAATAGTAAAGCAATATGAATGTCCTTACACTGAAAAAAAGCATGCCCGGTTCCAAAGATTTTGTCTTTACTTTAACAGTAAGGATACTATAAAGACGTAATTCTCTTTTAAATTTGGGGGTTATGTACTTGCTTCTAGGAAGCAAATGTTAATTTTTCAGTTTTTTAGATTTTTTTCGTCAGTTGTTATCAAAATCCTTTAAAAACGAGTTAACGAGTTATTTTTTTTTCCATATTAAGACTCGACTTCCAGTAGAAATTATGCTATGTTTCAAGTAAAAAGCGTTTTTGAAATAAAGTGTTGAAAAACATGTCTTATTTTTAACGATTTTTTGCTTTGTAGGCAAGATGCAAAAAGGAAACAAATTTAAAGACAATTTTATTAATTTTAAAGAATTTTTCTTAATTATTAAAGTCACGTTGACCTTACCTAAAAAATTTTATCTTTCATGTTATGATACACATTTTTAAGTAAAATCACTTAATTATAAGGACATTACAACTTCATTCAAAAGTTTATTGCCTTTTGGACAAGAAAAAAAACGTTATTTTAGAGAAATGCGTCTTCCATGTTAAACAAAATTTACATTCTTATTCTAAGGACATGGAATCTTTGACTTCACGACAATATTTTTTTCAGTGTAGAAAACTAAAAAAATAAATATAAATAAGATCGTTTAATTGCATTTATTTGACGTTCATTACAAACATCTTTGTAGTAATACGGGATGAAATTGGTCGAAAGTACTGTTGTTACTTTTACAACACATACTAGAGATATATTTTGACATTTGCCGTTTTTGAAAACAATTACTAAAAAAACACGTTGTGTTTTCCCCAATGTACGTACGTACAAAAATACATATCGTACATTTTAAACGTTTGCTCACACTACGCTAAGTACTAGCTAAATTTGAAATTACCTACACAGTGTAATTTCAAAGTTACACATTTCATTCAAGTAATATTTTATTCGGAGCGGAGCGGTTTTTCATTTGGAAACCGCTCCGCTCCGGATTTTAGAAATGCCGCTCCCGCTCCGGCTAAAAAAGGGCTTGCTCCGCTCCGCTCCACGCTCCGCTCCGCTCCGGATCCCTGGTCTCTAACAACCATGCAAAAATTGGTCCACATCGGTCCATAATTATATATAACCCCCATATAAACCGATCCCCAGATTTGGCTTGCGGAGCCTCTAAGAGAAGCAAATTTAATCCGATGCGGCATCCGATCCAAATTTCAACTGAATCAGATGAATTTTTGTCTTCCAAGAGACTCCGGAGGTCAAATCTGGTGATCGGTTTATATGGGGGCTGTATATAATTATGGACCGATGTGGACCAATTTTTGCATGGTCATTAGAGACCATATACTAACACCATGTACCAAATTTCAGCCGGATCGGATGAAATTTGCTTCTCTTAGAGGCTTCGCAAGCCAAATCGAGGGATCGGTTTATATGGGGGCTATATATAATTATGGACCGATGTGGACCAATTTTTGCATGGTGGTTAGAGACCATCTACCAACACCATGTCCCAAGTTTCAACCGGATCGGATAAAATTTGCTTCTCTTAGAGGCTCCGCAAGCCAAATCGGGGGATCGGTTTATATGGGGGCTATATATAATTATGGACCGATGTGGACCAATTTTTGCATGGTTGTTAGAGACCATATACTAACACCATGTACAAAATTTCAGCCGAATCGGATGAAATTTGCTTCTCTTAGAGGATCGGAAAGCCAAATTTGGGGGTCCGTTTATGTGGGGACTATACGTAAAAGTGGACCGATATGGCCAATTGGCAATACCATCCGACCTACATCAATAACAACTACTTGTGCCAAGTTTCAAGTTGATAGCTTGTTTCGTTCGGAAGTTAGCGTGATTTATGGGGTCTTAGAGCAATATTTCGTTGTGATACAGACGGAATGAGCCACCGTGGTGCAATGGTTAGCATGCCCGCCTTGCATGCACAAGGACGTGGGTTCGACTCCTGCTTCGACCGAACACCAAAAAGTTTTTCAGCGGTGGATTATCCCACCTCAGTAATGCTGGTGACATTTCTGAGGGTCTCAAAACTTCTCTAAGTGCAATGGGGAACGCCGTTCGGATTCGGCTATAAAAAGGAAGTCCCTCGTCATTGAGCTGAACATGGAATCGGGCAGCACTCAGTGATAAGAGAGAAGTTCACCAATGTGGTATCACAATGGACTGAATAGTCTAAGTGAGCCTGATACATCGGGTGCCACCTAACCTAACCTAACCTAACTAAACGGAATGACAAAGTTAATATACCCCCATCCTATAGTGGAGGGTATTAAATCCACCGCCATTACGTACACAAAATATTTAACTTGGCTAAAATCGGACCATTCGCTCTTTTACACCATCCACGTAATTTAACCCCATTTTCGAAAAAAGCTTAAAATTGAAAAAAAATAGAAATTATTCTAGTCAGTTGTAGCAAAATGTTATTCTTGTATCCGAAGCCCGAAATCATAGATTATTAAAAATAGAAATTGGAATAAAAATCGGAGCAAATACTTTTTTGCACTGTGCGTAGGCTCCCATCGATATAGTGATGTTCGTCCGTCACGCTAACTTCCGAACGAAACAAGTTATCGACTTGAAATTCGGTTGTAGTTGTTATTGATGTAGGTCGGACGGTTTTGCATATGGACCACATGGTGCACTTATAGGTGTGGCCCCGTTTAGGCCGACCCCAAAATTTTTTTGCGGAGTTTCTTGGAAGAGCAAATTTCATCCGATCCGGTTGAAATTTAGTACGCTCTCTAATAACCATGCATTATATACATTTACCATATAAACCGAACCTCCAACATATGTGCCCCAAACATGTTATACTAGTTTATGAACGTTATATGGTAACACTTAAATTTCAACAGGCGGACGGACATCGCTACATCGATCGCTAAAAGTTGCCAAATCAACCGTTACAAATGTAATTAAAGTGTTTGGGGAACGTTTGTCGACAGCCAGGAAGTCTGGATCCGGGGGAAATCGAAAACCGGAAGCCGCTGAGACGACAAAGAGAGTTGCCGGTAGTTTCAAGCGAAACCCTAACCTCTCTCTCCGAGATGCCGCAAATAAGCTGGGTATATCGCCTACAACCGTGCATCGAGCCAAAAAACGAGCCGGACTATCGACTTACAAGAAGGTAGTGACTCCAAATCGCGATGATAAACAAAATACGACGGCCAAAGCGCGATCCCGGAGGCTGTACACGACGATGCTGACGAAGTTTGACCGCGTGGTAATGGACGACGAAACCTACGTCAAAGCCGACTACAAGCAGCTTCCATGACACGAGTTTTATACGGCAAAAGGAAGGGGAAAGGTAGCAGATATTTTCTAGCACATAAAACTGTCAAAGTTCGCAAAGAAATATCTGGTTTGGCAAGCCATCTGTACCTGTGGCTTGAAAAGCAGCATTTTCATAGCTTCCGGGACTGTCAACCAAGAAATTTACGTGAAAGAGTGTTTGAATAAACGTCTGCTGCCTTTCCTGAAGAAACACGGTTGTTCCGTACTGTTTTGGCCGGATTTGGCATCTTGCCATTACGGTAAAAAGGCCATGGAGTGGTACGCCGCCAACAATGTGCAGGTGGTTCCCAAGGACAAGAACCCTCCCAACACGCTAGAGCTCCGCCCAATTGAGAAATACTGGGCTATTGTCAAGCGGAACCTAAAGAAGACCAAAAAAACTGCTAAGGACGAGCAGCAGTTCAAGGCAAACTGGTTTTCTGCGGCGAAGAAGGTGGACAAGGTGGCTGTACAAAATCTGATGGCAGGTGTCAAGCGTGAGGCCCGGCAATTCGGATTTGGAAAAGCGAAAGCCTAACTGAATATTTTTCCTGAATTTTATACTAATTGAACTTGAAAAAGAAATTTAATTTGATTTTTTTAATAAACGATTCCACCGATTCACACGCGTTTTCCCTTGACCAAATTTTGACCGTATCACCCTTTAGGAGTACAATTAGTAGTGTAGTCAAGTGTGCAAAATTTTATTGAAATCGGTTCAGATTTAGATATAGTCAAAATACCAACATTTTCTTTGTAAAATCGCCACTGCTTAGTCGAAAATTTGTAAAAATGACTCTAATTTTCCTAAACATCTAATACATATATATCGAGCGATAAATCATAAATAAACTTTTGGGAAGTTTCCTTAAAATTGCTTCGGATTTAAATGTTTCCCATATTTTTTTTAACATACTAACATTGTGTTCCACCCTAGTGCATTAGCCGACTTAAATTTTGAGTCTATAGATTTTGTAGAAGTCTATCAAATTCTGTCCAGATCGAGTGATAATTAAATGTATGTATTTGGGACAAACCTTTATATCCCCCAACACATTTGACGGATGTGATATGGTATCGTGCAGGGTATAATATAGTGGGCCCCGCCCGACTTTAGACTTTCCTTACTTGTTTACTGTTGCATATGAATGAGCACATTCGCATTCACCATATCATTATGAATTTCTTGTCCCGATAAACCTTTTTATACCCTAAACCACATAGTGGTCAGGGTATAAAAAGTTTGATCTGCCAAAAAAATGTGCCTACCAGAAATATTGATTTTGACCCCATAAAACATACACCGATCGACTCAGAATCACCTCCTGAGTCGATCTAGCGCTTGGTGTCCGTTCGTCCGTCCGTCTGTCAATGTATTTGTTGTTCACAGTATTCCGGTCGCAATTATTAATCGATATTGATGAAATTTGGTACAGGGAGTTTTTTGGGCACAAGGACGAACGCTGTTGAATTTAGAAGAAATCGGATCAAATTTAGATATAGCTCCCATATATACGTATAGCCCGATTTCGACAAATGAGATCACGTTGCCCTTTTTTTTCAAACGGATCGTTACCAACTTTGGCAAAAGGTAATCTTTTTTACCTCCCTTCAAGTCTGCGAAATTTCATCCAAATCGGTTCAGATTTAGATATAGCTCTCATATATATGTATCACCCGATTTTCCCAAATTTGGCCACAAAACCCTAATTTATCAACCAATCTTACTCAAAATTGGCTAAATGTAATCTTCTATAGCACTAACTATATGCGCAAAAAAAATCATCAGAATCGGTTCAGATTTAGCTATAGCTCCCATATATATGTACCGCCCAATTTTTCTAAATTTGGCCATAAGACCCTTATTTATCAACCGATCTTTATCAAATTTGGCTAAATGTAGTCTTCTATAGCACTAACTATATGTGCAAAAAATCATCGAAATCGGTTCAGATTTAGATATAGCTCCCATATATATATGTATAGCCCGATTTACCCTAATTTGACCTTAGAACCCTTATTTATTAACCGATCTTACTCAAAGTTGGCTGGATCCAGTCCTCTATAGTACTAACTATATGTGCAAAATTTCGTCCAAATCGGTTCAGATGTAGATATAGCTCCCATATATGTATCGCTCGATTTTGAAAAATTCCCTCCTAATAACCTTATGTTTGACCATACAGGCCTCATTTCTTAACTGATCTTACTCAAATCTTGCACAAGGTAACCTTTTGTGGTATTAATCAAACCCGCAAAATATTATGCAAATTGGTTCAGATTTAGTTATAGCTTCCATATATATGCATCGCCCGATTTTCCCAAATTTGGCCTAAGTACTCTTATTTATTAACCAATATTACTCAAATTTCAAATTTTGATGTACTGGCCGATCGTATTTATACGTACTTGTAGCTCTTACATAAGAATATTGCTCGATTTTTACAAATTTGGATTTATTACCCACACTACCCAGCAAAAAAAGCGTCGCGTAATGAAAATGTTCTTTTTGGATCCGGAAGTGGTGCAAAATTGACGCAGAAGCGATGAATTTAACATGGGCTTGTCATAGGACAGAAATTCTCCATTTCAACAGCCGTTGCACTGAATTTGCATCACTTCTTTTGGTGTGATCTGAATTCAATGTTTTGGATGTAAATTAAAAAATTCTGTGATATTTTGTCAAATAAATAATTTTTATAATTTTTAATGGATTCTAACGCTTGTCGGAAACGTTTGACCTCAAATATTTTCAAAAATTCACAATTTTTCAGATTGGATTTTGCATTTTTTTCGACAAAATTTAAATGATTTGTACCATTTTATGAATTCTTACTCCGTTTTTAACGTATTTGAAACAAAAAAAAAGTTAAAATTACCCATTAAAAGTTTTAAAAAACCAAGTTATAAAAAATTGAATTAAAAGAACTTCCTGGGTAGTCAAAATAATGAACATCATTGGGAGTGCATCTTCTGGAAGTGCTTTTAAAGTTGTGCCTTTGGAAGAACTTCCAAAATTTTTTGTTGGGTAATTGAACGATTTTCTCTTTTTTTAAAAATTGGCTCAATATTAGTGGCATACTAACTCCGTAGGTGCAATATCAACACAGCCAATGTTGCTAGAAGTAGGGGAAATTTATATGTAGGGTTTTTCTAATATTTAGCGTCTTGTAGGGACGTAGGGCTACAATGTAGGGACATTTTCACTCAACACAATTTGTAATAATTTTTACATTTTGGTGGCTCTATAGGAGGAAATTAGAAGCCGACAAGGCTTGATCTTTAACTATGTGTGGTAACAACAGTTGCCACTCGTACCAAAAAAAATCTAACAAAATTTGAAGATTACCACAAATCTAACAAACAAATATTTCTATAGAATTTTTTGTCAAAACTTTATTCCTGTAGAAAATTTTGTCAACATTTTATTTCTATAGAAAATTTTGTCAAAATTGTGTTTCTATAGAATTTTTTTTCAAAATATTATTTCTATAAAAAATTTTCTCAAAATTTTATTTCTATGGAATTTTTTCTCAAAATTTTATTTCTATAGAATTTATTGTCAAAATTTTATTTCTATAAAAAAATTTCTCACAACAATTTGTTTATAGAAACTTTTTCCAAAATTTTATTTTTATAGAGATTTAACAAAAAGATTACTATTTTGGGTAGAATTCTACCAACTGTGGCAACCTGGTGGTAATACAAATTTATATTCTAAGTTATATACGTTGCATATTCATGTTTTAAAATAATAAAGTACTTAGAACCATTTTAGTACTTAGATTTTTTTTTTTAATTTAACGAAAAATATTGTAGGGAAAATTGTATGGGAAAGTAGGGAACTTTTTTTGTCCTTGTAGGGTAAACCAAACATCTTCCCTGGCAACATTGACTATGAGCTGTAGTCAGATTGAGACAAAGCACCCATAAACATGTACCCCTTAATTTTCTTAAATATGCAACTGCGGTTTATCTCCCAGACCTATATCAATGTTACCCCACAAATGCTTATGTTTACTAATTCAGTAAGGGTGGTTTAGGGTATGATATAGGCGGCCCCGCCCGACTTTCTACTTTACTTACTTGTTTATGTAAATATTTAATGACAGCACGCATTTCTAATTTTTCCTTTGTAAAACAAGTAAGTAAAGTAGAAAGTCGGGCGGGCCGACTATATCATACCCTAAACCACCATTACAGAATTAGTAATCATAAGCATTTGTGGGGTAACATATAGGTCTGGGAGATAAACCGCAGTTGTATATTTAAGAAAATTAAGGGGTACATGTCTATGGGTGCTTTGTGTCAATCTGACTATAGCTCATAGTCAATGTTGCCAAGGAAAATGTTCGGTTTACCCTACAAGGACCCTACTTCCCCATATATTCCCAAACAATTTTCCCTACTATATTTTTCGTTAAATTTAAAAAATTTTACAAAGCAAAAATGGCTCTAAGTACTTTATTATCTAAAACATGAATATGCAACGTATAAATATAACTTAGAATATAAATTTGTATTACCACCACGGTTGCCACAGTTTGTAGAATTCTACCCAAATTAGTAATCTTTTTTGTTAAATCTCTATAAAAATAAAATTTTGGAAAAAATTTCTTTAAACAAATTTTTGTCAGAAATTTTTCTATAGAAATAAAATTTTGACAATAAATTCTATAGAAATAAAATTTTGAGAAAAAATTCCACAGAAATAAAATTTTAAGAAATTTTTTTATAGAAATAATATTTTGAAAAAAAATTCTATAGAAATATAATTTATACAAAATGTTCTATATAAATAAAATGTTGACAAAATTGTCTACAGGAATAAAGTTTACCACACATTGTTAAAGATCAAGCCTTGCCGGCTTCTAATTTCCTCCTCTAGAGCCACCAAAATGTAAAAATTATTACAAATTGTGTTGAGTGAAAATGTTCTACATTGTGGTCCTACGTCCCTACAAGACGCTAAATAAACCCTACATATAGGGAATTTCCCTTACTTCTAGCAACACTGGCTGTGCTGATATTGCACCTACGGAGTTAGTATGCCACTAATATTGAGCCCATTATTAAAAAATTCAATAGCGTTCGTCCTTGTGCCCAAAAAGCTCCCTGAACCAAATTTCATCAAAATCGGTTAATAATTGCGACCGGAATCCTGTGAACAACAAATACATGGACAGACGGACGGACGGACACCAAGCGCTAGATCGACTCAGGAGGTGATTCTGAGTCGATCGGTATATATTTTATGGGGTCTAAAATCAATATTTCTGTTAGGCACATTTTTTGGCCGATCAAACTTATTATACCCTAACCACTATGTGGTTTAGGGTATAAAAAGAGAAAATCGTTAAATTAGTGTGGGTAATAAATACAAATTTGTAAAAATCGAGCAATATTCTTATGTAAGAGCTACAAGTACGTATAAATACGATTGGCTTGTACATAAAAATTTGAAATTTGAGTAACATTAGTTAATAAATAAGAGTACTATGGCCAAATTTGGGAAAATCGAGCGATGCATATATATGGAAGCTATATCTAAATCTGAACCAATTTGCATAATATTTTTCGAGTTTGATTAATACCACAAAAGGTTACCTTGTGCAAGATTTGAGTAAGATCAGTTAAGAAATGAGGCCTGTATGGTCAAACATAAAGTTATTAGGGGCGAATTTTTCAAAATTGGGTGATACATATATGGGATCTATATCTACATCTAAACCGATTTCGATGAAATTTAGCACATATAGTTAGTACTATAGAGGACTGGATCTAGCCAAGTTTTAGTAAGATCGGTTAATAAATAAGGGTTCTATGGCCAAATGTGGGAAAATCGGGCTATACATATATATGGGAGCTATATCTAAATATGAACCAATTTCGATGATTTTTTGCACATATAGTTAGTGCTATAAAAGACTACATTTAGCCAAATTTGATAAAGATCGGTTGATAAATAAGGGTTTTATGGCAAAATTTAGAAAAATCGGGCGGAACATATATATGGGAGCTATAGCTAAATCTGAACCGATTTCGATGATTTTTTGCACATATAGTAAGTGCTATAGAAGATTATATTTAGCCAAATTTGAATAAGTTCAGTTGATAAATAAAGGTTTTGTGGCCAAATTTGGGAAAATCGGGCGATACATATATATGAGAGCTATATCTAAATCTGAACCGATTTGGATGAAATTTTGCAGACTTGAAGGGCGATGGAAAAGATTACCTTTTGCCAAATTTGGTGACGATCCGTTTGAAATAAACGGCAACGTGACCCCATTTGTCAAAATCGGGCGATACATATATATGGAAGCTATATCTAAATTTGATCCGATTTCTTCCAAATTCAATAGCGTTCGTCCTTGTGCCCAAAAAGCTCCCTGAACCAAATTTCATCAAAATCGGTAAATAATTGCGACCGGAACCCTGTGAACAACAAATACATGGACAGACGGACGGACACCAAGCGCTAGATCGACTCAGGAGGTGATTCTGAGTCGATCGGTACATATTTTATGGGGTCTAAAATCAATATTTCTGGTAGGCACATTTTTTGGCCGATCAAACTTATTATACCCTAACAACTATGTGGTTTAGGGTATAAAAATTGCGGATGCATCTTTTTTGAACACCTGTTTCTATATGAAGGAGTTGCCAGATCGAAACAAAAGTTAACATGTGTTCATAACAAAGATGGAAGTTTCCAAACCACTTAACTTTTTCTGTTTATACCTCGCTTTTTGGCCAGCATACATTTTTCTCTGCTCGAAAATTATTTTTACAAAAACAAAATACATGGTTTTCGTGACAATTACATGCTCTAGATAAGTATTAAATGAATGCGGCAACCAAGTCCAAACATGCTTTTTCTGTGCGTGTACTAACAGCAAGTAGAAAAAATATTGCAATTTGGAAGGCCTACCTCAATTATTTATAAAGCTAACATATATGTGTTTGTTCTGATAACTTAATTCTTGAATTGTGACCAACTGGTCATACGAAACTAAACGCTATTTGGTCTGTAATATCTGTTGAAGTGTTGGAAAAAATCAAAAAAGAATCTGAAATAATATAGGCTATAGTTTTTATATGAACATCGATTTACTAGACACGTATAGTAGAAAAATTGTCTCAACATTTTGTATTTTTTGTTTATTGTCAAGAAATGTTATGAAAATACATTTTATGGCCCAGCAATATGGAAAATATTTTTAGCTTATTTAGATAAGAGCCTCTACTTTAAAATATCATCGAGAAATAAATCGAAGCTAAGTGGGGATTTAAAGTTTGGGTTCATTTTCGAATGTCCTCTGTAGTGGACATCGGTAGTGAAAGAGTTAAAATATGTGCACATACATACAGTGGTTTATATTTATGAATACATGTTTGCAATAATAGTAGTAATTACAGTTTATATGTATTCATGCAGTTAAAAGGGTTAGTGTCCCACTCCAGTACATTTCGCCAGCTGTACCAATCAATGAAGAATAAAACCTTTTTATATGAGACATCATTCATTTATATTTATCGATAAAAACGTACGGTACATTTACTTCTTGCCCATATACATTGGCAGTTAGTTATACACTAACATTACAAGTGGAACATGCTAACCAATATCGATGACGCCGCCGCCACCAACAAGAAGCCACTTTGGGATGGGAAAAGAGAAAGTGCCCCCAACTAGCCAGTTTTACTTGAATATGAATAAAAAGTGTTAAAGAATGTCATATATTGGTGTTGTTATTGTTGTCATGAATTGCTTGGGTTTGGCCACTGTTGATTTGTTTTCTTACCGTATGAGTTGGCTGGAGTATGTCAGTGAGCAGACTTCACGAATCTCTGGTAGAAACTTTTGCTTTTCTTTAAATTGTAACTCACGGTAACCCGCTCCTTGGCCCTGGCCAATACCATGGTCGTCGTCCAACGTTTCCAATTTACCAAAAAAAAAAAAAAAACAAAAAAACAACAATCGAGGTATGAATTGAAGAAACTCGGTGTGGCTAGAGCTTTCCCTTCCTGTGCGCGTGCCTCATCAACAACAATGATTGTGGTTTGTCCGGTCATTTGGCTGGAATAAATGGGTATATAGATAGGTTGCTTAGTATCGGCTATAGGCTGGCCCATTGTAGCAGCTACATTGATGTGTACATATTTCATGTCTTGGTAATAATGACCGATGAAAGTAAAAGCGACGTCCGTCGTCAATGACCATCAATGGCTGGATGGCATCAGCTTTGTCGGAGCAGAAGCGGATTTCTTCTTTTTTTTTTTGTTTTTTTTTTCGATACTAAAACAAAAAAAAAACTTTTTCTTTTTATTGATTCTTGAATGGTCGCAGTTTATTGTGATGATTACTTTTTTTCTTCTCTTATTTCATATTGGTTGCTTTTTATGATCTTCTCACTTCCAGCGATTGATAGTTACAGCAACGCATATCAATTTTGGTCTTCGTGTCTGAGCTATTTTTTCTTTATTTTATTTTTGGGTAAACTAGTTTTCTATGTAAATCAGTGTCTACTGTAAGTGTTTACTGATTGTGATTGCGGTACGTTCTGAATCGCAAATACTTTTGGGTGTGGGAACGTTTTCGCTGTGGATAGATTCCACTTGTGGCTGATAATTTATTCCATATATCAAGTCAAAAGAAACTAAAAACTGTTGAAGGGGAAGATCTCAAGAAAGGAATTAGCTTAAGAAAGAGCCGCACATAAGAATTATTCGTAGATATTTAGCCAAACGGATGGATAATCACAAAAGAAATAAAAAATGATTACATTTTGGGAGAACCCCATTCACGTATCCTAGTCTAGTCTTTATTAAAATATTATACATAGACCTATGCCGAATCATAGGTTCCAGCGTTGAGCGCATGAAAACAAATTTCTTAAAGAAAATTGCTGAAACCCGCATCACTTGTTGCTATTCAGGTCATCAATGGTAGTGTTGGCCCGGATGTGGACTTTAGTCGCACAAAAATGGACTATGAATTGTAATTACAATCAAAACCACAAACACCTGTGATCGTAACCACGGCTGTGGAGCCGAAGTTGGAGTCTCAAGATTTTGCTGGAGCCGGCGTGGTAAACATTTTGCTCGACACCGAATCCGCTAAAATATGTTTTTTGTAACACTTCACATTTTTGTAACTAAATAAATTTTTACGCAAGGTAGATTCCATTGTATTATTCAATTCATCAATGAACGGTATGATGCAATGCAACTTCCATGTGGGAAAATAAACCTTTATATATAGGAAGGATTTGAGATGGTATCGAAAATGTAGACCTACAAAATGTTCAGGGTATAATACAATCGGCCACGTCCGACTTTTGACTTTTCCATAGCGCCCACATATATATAAAGGGTGATTCTTTTGAGGTTAGGATTTTCATGCATTAGTATTTGACAGATCACGTGGGATTTCAGACATGGTGTCAAAGAGAAAGATGCTCAGTATGCTTTGACATTTCATCATGAATAGACTTACGATCTGCCACAACGTCGAATTTTCAGTGAATGGGCCCTAGAAAAGTTGGCAGAAAATCCGCTTTTTTATCGACAAATTTTGTTCAGCGATGAGGCTCATTTCTGGTTGAATGGCTACGTAAATAAGCAAAATTGCCGCATTTGGAGTGAAGAGCAACCAGAAGCCGTTCAAGAACTGCCCATGCATCCCGAAAAATGCACTGTTTGGTGTGGTTTGTACGCTGGTGGAATCATTGGACCGTATTTTTTCAAAGATGCTGTTGGACGCAACGTTACGGTGAATGGCGATCGCTATCGTTCGATGCTAACAAACTTTTTGTTGCCAAAAATGGAAGAACTGAACTTGGTTGACATGTGGTTTCAACAAGATGGCGCTACATGCCACACAGCTCGCGATTCTATGGCCATTTTGAGGGAAAACTTCGGAGAACAATTCATCTCAAATGGACCGGTAAGTTGGCCACCAAGATCATGCGATTTGACGCCTTTAGACTATTTTTTGTGGGGCTACGTCAAGTCTAAAGTCTACAGAAATAAGCCAGCAACTATTCCAGCTTTGGAAGACAACATTTCCGAAGAAATTCGGGCTATTCCGGCCGAAATGCTCGAAAAAGTTGCCCAAAATTGGACTTTCCGAATGGACCACCTAAGACGCAGCCGCGGTCAACATTTAAATGAAATTATCTTCAAAAAGTAAATGTCATGGACCAATCTAACGTTTCAAATAAAGAACCGATGAGATTTTGCAAATTTTATGCGTTTTTTTTTAAAAAAAGTTATCAAGCTCTTAACAAATCACCCTTTATAAATCTGAACCGATTTTAACCAAATTTGGTTAAAATCTAACTACAATATTAATGCTACTCCCACTCCCGGTGCAAAATTGAAAACAAATTAGGGCAAAACTGTGGATTCTGGGGCCATAAAAGTGCATATATATGGGAGCAAAAGATATATATATATATATATATATATATATATATATATATATATATATATATATATATATATATATATATATATATATATATATATATATATATATATATATATATATATATATATATATATATATATATATATATATATATATATATATATATATATATATATATATATATATATATATATATATATATGTATATATATATATATATATATATATATATATATATATATATATATATATATATATATATATATATATATATATATATATATATATATATATATATATATATATATATATATATATATATATATATATATATATATATATATATATATATATATATATATCATTATGCAGAGCTTCTGCATATCCAAATAAATATTGATGAATGATATGACCAACACGTTCCTTTGATCTGCTATCTTGATCAACTTCATGTTACGGTCATTCAAAATCATTTTGTGGATTTTTTGATGTTTTCGTCGGTAACCACCTCTTTCGGGCGTCCACTGCGTTCACCGTCCACCGTGCTCATTTCACCACGCTTGAATTTTGCATACCAATTAATTATTGTTGATTTCCCTGGGGCAGAGGCCGGAAACTCATTATAAAGCCAAGTTTTTGCTTCCACCACATTTTTTACCTTCAGAAAACAGTATTTTATCGAAACACGAAATTCCTTTTTTCCATGTTTTTCACAATAACAAAAGTTGCTTCACAAAAGACGCTCTATCTCACAAACTAATTGAACTACAGACGTTAAATTTTGACACGAATCATTTGTAGGTTGGTACTATATAAAAATAATATGCATTTAATACTAGAACCGCTATCTATGTGTCAGACTGGGGACTTATCAGCCAACCTGTTATATCAATAACATCTTAACACCTTCAAATTTGTTAGGAACTACATAAAGGTTTATATTCCCATATACAAATATTTAAATATGAACGATTTTGACATGTTTTAAACTTTCACAAAATGTCTGGACTTAAAATTTAAATTGGTTGAGGACCGGGACGGACCACAATGTTAGTAAAAATATCGGAAATATTTAAATTGCATAAAATTTAGCAAATCTGCATTTATGATTTATAGGTCGATATATACTAATTAGAGTATAGGTTAATTGAATAATTTTTGCAAGTTTTCGACTTAACAGTGACGATTTTACAAGGAACATGTGGGTATTTTGGCCATATTTGCTAAAATTGGAAGAACATATATATGGGGGCTTTGTCTAATTCTGAGCCAACTTTGATAAAATTTGGCACACATTGCTAAAATTTTAATTGAACGCTCAATGCAAAACTTCAAAATTTTCGAAATGAAACTTTGGCCTCCTTGGTCATATGAATCTAAATCGGGCGAAAGATATATATGGGAGTTATATCTAAATCTGAACCGATTTCAACCAAATTTGGCATGTGTTGCAAGAATTTTAGTTCTATTCTCTGTACAAAACTTCAAGTAAATCGGCGTGAAATTTTGACCTCTGCGGCCATATAAGTTCGTATCGGAGGAAATATATCAAAATCTGAACCAATTTCAACTAAATTTGGTATGCATGTTATTTCCATTTCCTGTGTACAATTTTAAGTAAATCGGAGGAAAATTTTGATCTACTGTGGTCATATGTGTAAATCGCACAACAGATATATATGGGAGCTATATCTAAATCCGAACCAATTTTAACTAAATTCGGTACGCATATTTATAATGTTAATTCTACTCCCTGTGCAAAATTTCACGTAACTCGGAGTAAACATTTGGCCTTTGGCGTCATAGGAGTGTAAATCGGGCGAAAGCTATATATGGGAGCTATATCTAAATCTGAACCGACTTCAACCAAATTCGGTGTGGACATTTATAATGTTAATTATACTCCCTGTGCAAAATTTCACGTAAATCGGAACAAAAGATTGGCCTCTGAGGCCATAGGAGTGTAAATCGAGCGAAAGCTATATATGAGAGCTACATCTGCATCTGAACCGATGTGAATGATATTTTGCATTTACGAGACTCAAAAAATACTCGATTATACGAAATTGGAAGAAGATCGGTTGATAAATACGTCATTTCTGACCTGATCGGTTATAAATACATATGACAGCTATATCTAAATCTGAGCCGATATATATGGGAGCTATATCTAAATCTGAACCGATTGCAACTAAATTTGGAACACATACCGATACTATTAAACGTACTCCATGTGCAAAATTTGAAGTAAGTCAGGACAAAACTCTGGCTTTTGAGGCCATATAAGCCCAAATCGGACGAAAGATATATATGGGAGCTATATCTAAATCTGAAACGATTTTAACCAAATTTACCAAGCATTGGTAGAATGTCAATTCTACTCTCTGTGCAAAATTTCACGAAAATCAGTAGTAAACTTTGGCATGTGTTGCCATATGAGTCTAAATCGGACGAAAGATATATATGGGAGCTATATCTAAATCTGAACCGATTTGGATAATATTTGCAAGTTTTTCGACAGACCACTACTGTGGTACAGGGTATAATAAGTTTGTGCATTTGTATGTAACGCCAAGAAGGAAAAGTCTGAGACCCATCGTTTAGTATACCGATCGTCTTAGAATTAAATTCTGAGTCGATTTAGCGATGTCCGTCTGTCCGTCCGTCCGTCTGTCTGTATATGTAATTTGTGTGCAAAGTACAGCTCGCAGTTTAAGTCTGATCGTCCTCAAATTTGGCACAGAGTTTTACATTGGCTCAAACACAATCGCTATTGATTTTGAAAAAAAAAATGGTTCAGATAGCTGCTGCCATATAACTGCTATATATATTTATCACCGATATGGTCATAATTGACGTATTTATAAACGTATTTTCTCAAAATATCGGGCAGCCAATATATTGGGGCTTTCGAAAGATATGCAAAATATCAGCCAAATCGGTTCAGAATTAGATATAGCTCCCATATATATCTTTCGTCCGATTTGAACTTATATGGCCTCAAAAGCCAGAGTTTGCCCTGATTTGCTTCACAATTTGCACAAGGAGTACGTTTAATAGCATCATTAAGTATACCAAATTTCGTTGAAATCGATTCAGATTTAGATATAGCTCCCATATATATGTATACCCTGCGCCACACTGTGGAACAGGGTATTATAAGTTAGTGCATATGTTTGCAACAACCAGAAGGAGACGAGATAGATACATGGTGTCTTTGGCAAAAGATCAGGGTGGGCTCTTGAGTCGATATAGCCAAGTCCGTCTGTCCGTGAACACATTTTTGTAATCAAAGTCTAGGTCGCAGTTTTAGTCCAATCGACTTCAAATTTGGCACAAATATGTGTTTTGGCTCAGAATAGAACCCTATTGATTTTGGAAGAAATCGGTTCTGTCCGTCCGTCCGTCTGCCTGTATATGTAATTTTGTGTGCAAAGTACAGCTCGCAGTTTAAGTCTGATCGTCCTCAAATTTGGCACAGAGGTTTACATTGGCACACAATCGCTATTGATTTTGAAAAAAATGGTTCAGATAGCTGCTGCCATATAACTGCTATATATATTTATCACCGATATGGTCATAATTGACATATTTATAAACGTATTTTCTCAAAATATCGGGCAGCCATATGGACTTATATTGCCCCAGAAGTCAGAGTTTTACCCTAATTTCCTAATTTCCTCCACCATAGGATATTAACTTTGTCATTCCATTTGTAGCACATCGAAATATTGCTCTAAGACCCCATAAAGTATATATATTCTGGGTCGTGGTGAAATTCTGTGTCGATCTGAGCATGTCCGTCCGTCTGTTGAAATCACGCTAACTTCCGAACGAAACAAGCTATCGACTTGAAACTTGGCACAAGCAGTTGTTATTGATGTAGGTCGAATGGTATTGCAAATGGGCCATATCGGTCCACTTTTACGTATAGCCCCCATATAAACGGACCCCCAAATTTGGCTTGCAGACCCTCGAAGAGAAGCAAATTTCATCGGATCTGGCTGAAATTTGGTACATGGTGTTAGTATATGGTCTCTAACAACCATGCAAAAATTGGTCCACATCGGTCCATAATTATATATAGCCCCCATATAAACCGATCCCCCGATTTGGTTTTCGGATCCTCTAAGAGAAACCATTTTTATCCGATCCGGCTGAAATTTGGTACATGGTGTTAGTATATGGTCTCTAACAACAGTGCAAAAATTGGTACACATCAGCCAATAATTATATATAGCCCCCATATAAACCGATCCCCCGATTTGGTTTTCGGAGCCTCTAAGAGAAACAATTTTTATCCGATCCGGCTGAAATTTGGTACATGGTGTTAGTATATGGTCTCTAACAACAGTGCAAAAATTGGTACACATCAGTCAATAATTATATATAGCCCCCATATAAAACGATCCCCACATTTGGCATGGGGAGCCTCTAAGAGAAGCAAATTTCATCCGATCCGGCTGACATTTTGTACATGTTGTTAGTATATGGTCTTTCACAACCATGCAAAAATGGGTACACATCGGTCAATAATTATATATAGCCCCCATATAAACCGATCCCTCGATTTGGCTTGCGGAGCCTCTAAGAGAAGCAAGTTTCATCTGATCCGGCTGCATTTTTTGGTACATGGTGTTAGTATATGGTCTCTAATGGCCATGCAAAAATTGGTCCACATCGGTCCATAATTATATATAGCCCCATATAAACCGATCACCAGATTTGACCTCCGGAGCCTCTTGGAAGACCAAAATTCATCTGATTCAGTTGATATTTGGTACGTGATGTAAATATATGGCATCAAACACCCATGCAAAAATTGGTCGAAATCGGTCCATAATTATATATAGCCCCCATAAAACCGATCCCCAGATTTGAACTCCGGAGCCCCTTGGAAGAGCAAAATTCATCCGATTCGGTTGAAATGTGGTACGTGATGTTACCATATGGTATCCAATAACCTTGCAGGAATTGGTTGATATCAGTCCATAATTCTATATAGCCCCTATATAAACCGATCCCCATATTTGACCTCCGGTTCCTTTTGGAGAATCAAAATTCATCCGATCTGATTGTAATTTGGTACGTGGTTGTAGTATATGACATTTAACTACCATGCCAAAAGTGGTCCATAACAGTCCATAATCATATATAGCGCCCACACTGTTAGAAAAATATGTTTTTCATATGTTCCGATATAAACAAAATGTGTTTCGGGCACAATTTTAAAACACAATATATTTAAGTGCGAACATGTAATGTTCCTAAACTAACACTAATTGTTTGGGACATCTATGTTAATATGTTAGAATATATTAAGTTTGGACCATGAATGTTTCATAAAAATCATATGTGTGAATGCAAACCTATATAAATTTACAAATTTCGACTAAACATACATATGCTGTGATATTTTATTCAAAGCGACAGAGAGAGTATAGAAAAAGAAATAGAGATGGAAACCGGGAGAGTTGTCGAAAAATATCAACATAACACAGCAAAAGAATCAAAAGAGAACAATTTCTGCTTGTATGTTGTTTCGGAAAACTGTTTTATGATAAGGCCAAAAATTTGGCAATATATAACCATAGACCGACCAATTTTGGCATGGTTATTAGCGGCCATATACTAACACCACGTTCCAAATTTCAACCGGATCGGATGAATTTTGCTTCTCCAAGAGGCTCCGGAGATCAAATCTGGGGAACGGTTTATATAGGGGCTATATATAATTGCGGACCGATATGGACCACTTTTTGAATAGTTTTTAGCGGCCATATACTACCACCACGTACCAAATTTCAACCTGATCGGATGAATTTTGCTCCTCTAAGAGGCTCCGGAGGTCAAATCTGGGGATCGGCTTATATGGGGGCTATATATAATTATGGGTCGATGTGGACCAATTTTTGCATGGTCATTAGAGAACATATACCAACACCATGTACCAAATTTCAGCCGGATCGGATGAAATTTGCTTCTCTTATAGCAATCGCAAGACAAATTTGGGGGTCCGTTTATATGGGGGCTATACCTAAAAGTGGACCGATATGGACCAATTTTTGCATGGTTGTGTGAGATCATATACTAACACTATGTACGAAATTTCAGCCTGATCGGATGAAATTTGCTTCTTTTAGAGCATTCGCAAGCCAAATTTGGGGGTCCGTTTATATGGGGGCTATACGTAAAAGTGGACCGATATGGACCAATTTTTGCATGGTTGTTAGAGACCATATACTAACACCATGTACCAAATTTCAGCCTGATCGGATAAAATTTGCTTCTTTTAGAGCAATCGCAAGCCAAATTTGGGGGTCCGTTTATATGGGGGCTATACGTAAGAGTGGACCGATATGGACCAATTTTTGCATGGTTGTGTGAGATCATATACTAACACCATGTACCAAATTTCAGCCTGATCGGATGAAATTTGCTTCTTTTAGAGCAATTGCAAGCCAAATTTGAGGGTCCCTTTATATGGGGGCTATACGTAAAAGTGGACCGATATGGCCCATTTTCAATACCATCCGACCTACATCGATAACAACTACTTGTGCCAAGTTTCAAGTCGATGGCTGGTTTCGTTCGGAAGTTAGCATGATTTCAACAGACGGACGGACGGACGGACATGCTTAGATCGACTCAAAATTTCACCACGACCCAGAATATATATACTTTATGGGGTCTTAGAGCAATATTTCGATGTGTTACAAACGGAATGACAAAGTTAATATACCCCCATCCTATGATGGAGGGTATAAAAATTGAATAAAAAGAACTTCCTGGGTAGTTAAAATAAGGAACATCATTGGGAGTGCATCTTCTGGAAGTGCTTTAAAAGTTGTGCCTTTGGAAGAACTTCCAAATTTTTTTGCTGGGATGTTTAAAATGGTGGTGATTTGGCGGCATTGAGTTTTTTCTTAATTTTTAATTAATTTCTTCTTCTATGAGAGGGTGTGATTTCGTGAGTTCTAGTTAAAAAGTACACCAGGACATTAAATTTTCCTAGTTTTAAAAATGCTTTGTGCAAATCTCAAAATGTGGAGTAATTAAGTTCAATTTTTACACGAGGTAGTTTACTGTTTTTGTGCAGATGAAAAAAAGTAATTATGTCTTATAAAGTTTCTTGAATATGTCGAAAAATATATACTTATTTTTATTAAATCGACGTGATATCGACGTTTGTAATAAAGTTTTTTTAGTAAATAAAATGGATTGTGTTTCAAGGGACTCATAAAATTACGTATTGTTTTCCAATTAAAAATCCTATGTTTTAAATAAAATAAATTCATAATGCCGTTTATCATTTTCCACATTCATGAATCTATTCTCCTCTCATCCAATTGTCTAACAGTAAGGATGTGATGTAATTTGAGAATAATAAATTTATAATAATAAATTTGTCATCCCAATTGTAATATCAACCGGAATAATAGGATTTCAATGGTATTTTGGTATAAACTGGCCAATTTTAACAGCACTACATAAACACACATAACCACACGCAGACCACCTTCGTCGAAATGCCAATAACAGCAATAATGCTAACGAAAAAGGAAATTGAAATTTTAGGGCCGTTAAAGTGAAAACTTACCAACAATAGTGCCAAAAACGTTTGGCAATTGAAATCGAAATGCAATGCGGTTTTAAAATAATACCACCGCCATGAATAAATAACACGAAAACGCCAATGAATTAAACGACGGGAAAGTCAATGGCATACCACCTAACGCTGTGCTTAGAATATAATTATGAAGTGTTAATTTCATTTTTTTCCAATCCCTGAGTATGTACTGGGTTAAATGTCGTCAATTGGGTTTGCATGGCCAAAAAAATACACAGACAAAAAACATTAGCGTAAGTACATAGATTTGTTTATTAATCATAAATGGATATGCCGTCTCTTTTAACGAGGAAGGCGCAGTGGTTTTCTTTGTAAATTTTAAACTTTACAAAAGGTTTTGTTTAACACTCGTTGAAGGTATTTTTATACCATTTACCTACTACTGAGTAAAGCAAGTTTGAGCGTTTGTTGGTAGCGCCCAGAAGGAGCATTCAAATACCCATCGTTTAGTATATTGATTGTCTTAGAATTAAATTCTTACGCAGAAAATATGCAAAAATATTTATTTCCCGTTTAACTAAGGGGGTGGGGTTGCCATAGCCACTCTACACTGAAATAACAGTGAACCCACCAGCAAGAAAACTTTCGGTTAATTTTAGAAAATTTTAACTAAACAGTATTACAAACGTTGGCATCACGCCGATGACATAAAAATAAGTAAATATTTTTCGACAAATACAAGAAAATGTATTAGACATAACTAAGTTTTTTCACTTGTTAAAGAAAATTTTGTAGTTTGAAGAAAAACTTGGAGTTCAAAATTGCAAGAATGTCTTTAGTGACATACGGAGTTCATGATGGACACATTTTTGGTAAAATTTACAA
Organism: Haematobia irritans; assembly: GCF_050003625.1. Classification (NCBI taxonomy): domain Eukaryota; kingdom Metazoa; phylum Arthropoda; class Insecta; order Diptera; family Muscidae; genus Haematobia; species Haematobia irritans. Next base: position 114,449,658 of record NC_134400.1, read on the forward strand.
ATTTAAAGAAATTCTGAACTATTTTGTGGAAGACACGAATTTAGTAAATCTTTATGCTTCATTTGAGTATATATTATCCTCGGTTTTAGTTGATTTAACTAACGTACACAAAAAATTATTAAAGTAAAGAACACTTTCTCCAAACATAATATTTCTATGAACTAAAATAAAGTTAAATTGGCTTTAGTGAAATAGAGAGTTCACTTTTTTTTTTTGAGTGTAGCTAAAAATTAATTGACTGAAGTTATAGGTTCAATTAATGTTTATACCCTGCTCCACACTGTGGAACAGGGTATTATAAGTTAGTGCATACACACAAAAAATAACTGCAAATAAATATTAACAACTTGTATGTAAAATCTGCTGATGCTCAACAAATTTGTCTATTGAATATGAGGCATTTGTTGTTGAAATGTGTTTGTAGATGCTTGACAGAGGAAATAATAGAAATATTCTGAATTTTCAACAAATTGTTTTGTTGCGAAATTAGTTGGCTGCTATCGATATGAAAACAAAAATACAAGAGTGGTTTCGCGCCCATCGCCTAGAATATGTACGAAAGCTAAAAGAAGTAAGCGAAGAATGCCGTTAGAACAAAATGAGTAGCAAGCAAAGAGCTCACTCATCAGAGAATACACAAAAGCATGTATAAATGTCTGCAAAAAATTTATATTTTTCAATTTTGTAGTTTCTTAAATGTGTTAGTTGTCAAAATGCTTGCTAGACCCTGGACTACACAAATTTATAATCGTCATACATTTACAAAACTGAGTATACGATTTTCGACACAAAAATGTTACATGTTCCCCGTCCAAAAATAACATTTTGGTCATATTCCTTCTCTGTATGTACTTAACAAAATATCTCCAAAATATTTCCGACATTTTTGCAATTTGGGTGCAATTCATAGCATAATTCTGTCAATTTTAATTTCAATTTAATTTTTTGTCAATACACCAATAAATTTGTTGCACGTCATTGATAGACTCCAACAAACCACATACAAATTTTTTCGTTCATATTCAAAAATATTTGTTGAGGATTAAACGTAACGTTCAACAACAAATATTTTGAACTGTTGGATGCTCAACAAATTACTTACAAATTATGTTATTAAGAACACAAATTATTTGTTGCCTTCTGATGGTAACGATTGCTAACAACTTTTTTGTAATAATGGTTATTAAAAGTACAAATTAGTTTGTTGCAGGAAAATTAACAAATTTTGTTATTGGTTTTCCAACAAAAGTTATTGGTTCTCAAACTTATTTTTATCTGTGTATGTTTGCAACACCCAGAAGGAGACGAGATAGACACATCGTGTCTTTGGCAAAAATGCTCAGGGTGGGCTCTTGAGTCGATATAGCGATGTCCGTCTGTCCGTCTGTCCGTGAACACATTTTTGTAATCAAAGTCTAGGTCGCAGTTTTAGTCCAATCGACTTCAAATTTGGCACAAGTATGTGTTTTGGCTCAGGATAGATCCCTATTGATTTTGGAAGAAATCGGTTCAGATTTAGATATAGCTCCCATATATATATTTCGCCCGATATGGACTTATATGGCCCCAGAAGCCAGAGTTTTACCCTAATTTGCTTAAAATTTTGCACAAGAAGAACAATTAGTACTAAAGTAAAGTGTGCTAAATTTTATTGAAATCGGTTCAGATTTAGATATAGCTCCCATATATATCTTTCGCCCGATATGGACTAATACGGTCCCAGAAGCCAGAGTTTTACCCCAATTTGGTTGAAATTTTGCACAGGGAGTAGAATTAACATTATAGCTATACGTGCCAAATTTGGTTGAAATCGGTTCAGATTTAGATATAGCTCCCATATATACCTTTCGCCCGATTTACACTCATATGACCACAGAGGCCAATTGTTTGCTCCGATTTAGTTGAAATTTTGCACAGGGAGTAGAATTAGCATTGTAGATATGCGTGCCAAATTCGGTTGAAATCGCTTCAGATTTAGATATAGCTCCCGTATATAGCTTTCGCCCGATTTACACTCATATGACCACAGAGGCCAATTGTTTGCTCCGATTTAGTTGAAATTTTGCACAGGGAGTAGAATTAGCATTGTAGCTATGCGTGCCAAATTCGGTTGAAATCGGTTCAGATTTAGATATAGCTCCCATATATATCTTTCGCCCGATATGGACTAATACGGTCCCAGAAGCCAGAGTTTTACCCCAATTTGGTTGAAATTTTGTTTGCTCCGATTTAGTTGAAATTTTGCACAGGGAGTAGAATTAGCATTGTAGCTATGCGTGCCAAATTCGGTTGAAATCGCTTCAGATTTAGATATAGCTCCCATATATAGCTTTCGCCCGATTTACACTCATATGACCACAGAGGCCAATTTTTAACTCCGATTTAGTTGAAATTTTTCACAGGTAGTAGAATTAGCATTGTTGCTATGCGTGCCAAATTTGGTGGAAATCGGTTCAGATTTAGATATAGCTCCCATATATATATGTTTTTCTGATTTCGACAAAAATGATCAAAATACCAACATTTTCCTTGTAAAATCGCCACTGCTTAGTCGAAAAGTTGTAAAAATGACTCTAATTTTCCTAAACTTCTAATACATATATATCGAGCGATAAATCATAAATAAACTTTTTTTAAGTTTCCTTAAAATTGCTTCAGATTTAAACGTTTCCCATATTTTTTTAATAACATTGTGTTCCACCCTAGTGCATTAGCCGACTTAAATTTTGAGTCTATAGATTTTGTAGAAGTCTATGAAATTCTTCCAGATCGAGTGATATTTAAATGTATATATTTGGGACAAACCTTTATATATAGCCCCCAACACATTTGACGGATGTGATATGGTATCGAAAATTTAGATCTACAAAGTGGTGCAGGGTATAATATAGTCGGCTCCGCCCGACTTTAGACTTTTCTTACTTGTTTATTTTATAAAAATGAGTCAAAAAATCATACTTCAACATAACTAGAGAATTAATTCATAATAAATCAACTAAACGTAGTTCCACACATTTTCATATATTCCCCCATATAAACGGACCTCCAGATTTGGCTTACGGAGCCTCTAAGAGAAGCCTATTTCATCCGATCCGGCTGAAATTTGGTACATGGTGTTGGTATATGGTCTCTAACAACCATGCAAAAATTGGTTCACATCGGTCCGTAATTATATGTTATATAGCCCCCATATAAACAGATCTCCAAATTTGGCTTGCGGAGCCTCTAAGAGAAGTAAATTTCATCCGATCGAATTGAAATTTGGTACGTGGTGTTAGTATATGGTCTCTAAAAACCATGCCAGATTTGACCTCCGGAGCCTTTTGGAGGAGCCAATTCATCTGATCCGGTTGAAACTTAGTACGTGTTGTTAGTATATGGTCTCTAACAACCATGCAAAAATTTGGTCCATATCGATTCATAATTACATTTAGCCCCCATATAAACCGATCCCCAGATTTGACCTCAGGAGCCTCTTGGAGGAGAAAATTCACCTTATCCCGTTGAAATTTGGTACATTTCGCTAGAGTATGGCCGATAACAACCGTGCCAAAATTGGTCCGTATCGATCTATATTATATATAGCCCCCAAATAAACCGATCCGCAATCACAGAAAATTCACGATTGCCACTCGAGCCAAAAGTAATCTACCAAAATTTTATTGCCATGGACAATTTTGTCAAAATTTTATTTCTATAGAAAATTTTTGTCAGAATTTTATTTCTATAGAAAATTTTTGTCAGAATTTTATTTCTATAGAAAATTTATAAAGCATTTCATAGTTGAAGAGGAATATTTTGCAAAATCTTCCAAAATACCAAGAATTCCAGCAATCTACCAAACAGTAAAAAATCTGCCATTTTTGGTAGACTCGTTTTCATAATTGTATATAGCCCCCATATAAAGCGACCCCCATATTACAATTCTGGCTCTATAATTACCGCACAAAAGTTCATATCGGTCGTAATTACTTCTTCCCTATTTATACCGGCCAAGAACTGAATATATACGCATTTAATTGACCTTTCTTTTGTCTACTATATATCCCGCATGGACTATTAAAGGATGCACGCACAGAAAAACCATGTTTGGACATGGTTGCCACATCCATTTAATGCTTATCTAGAGCATGTAATTGCCGCGAAACCATGTATTTTGTCTTTGTAAAAATAGTTTTCGAGCGGAGAAAAATGTATGGTGGCAATAAGCATTTGAATGGTTATCAAATACCGCAAACATGTTCTATCATTTAAATGATAGAATTTGAGACCATTAAATGGTCGGGAAAATCATGTACCTGACCATTCAATTTTTTTTGCTTTTTTACAGGGAAAAAAGTATTTTTATAGGCTAAGTATAGATATGTCTAGAACCATTACATGGCCATAAATACTATTTACATTTTTTCGTGACCATTTAATTTTTTAACTTTTTTGCAGCGAAAAGAATTTTATAAAAACATTGAGCAGGTACACACGATTTTCATTTTGCGCGTCAGTCGTGTGTTGATTGTTTCTTGGAATGGTCGGAGAATACGGATTTACTGTGTTTTGTGTTAATTTATTTATTCAGAAGTGGCACGTGGTTTATGTGAACACAAAAAAGGAAAGTGTAATTGAAAAATATACCTGTTTTTTGTTCTGCTTTTTGATATATGGTATAATTTATTTTTATTTGCAGTTACATGATGTCTGCGCTTGTACATTTGATGGGCACACGATGTAAATATGGAATGATTACTTATTGTTGAAATTGAAATAAAATAGTGTGTGTAAAAATATGTGATGTTTGCGTGCACGACATTATAAATACAAACAAACAATGAATTAGTTTATAAATAAATAAAAACAAATAAATAAAGTTAATTTTGTGTTTTCTTTTCTCAAGTGGCGTCCTTTTTTCGACGATGAAAAAAGTTTTTTCATAAAGATCAAAACATTTTAGGTTGTGACCATGTTCTTTTAACTAGAAGAAAAACATTTTGAATTTTTTTTTTTAATTACACTTCCCTTTTTTGTGTTCACATAAAACCACGTGAATAAATAAATTAACACAAAACACAGCAATTCTCTATTCTCCGTCCATTCCAAGAAACAATCAACACGACTGACGCGCAAAATGAAAATCGTGTGTACCTGCTCAATGCTTTTATAAAATTATTTTCGCTGCAAAAAAGTTAAAAAATTAAATGGTCACGAAAAAAATGTACATGGTCTTTATGGCCATGTAATGGTTCTAGACAAGGCCGTATTCAGGGGGGGGTGAGGGGGATCAAACCCCCCCCCCCCGAAATGAATGAATATTTTTATATAAATAAATATATATTTTTAGCTGCATAGATCTAAATCTTATCGAAGATGTTGAAGAAAAGCTGGAGGTTTTATTTTGAAAAACGCTTACCTGTAAAACTTGCACAAATCATAGAATACTAGTTGAAAAGCCAGTCAAACGACGGTTGAAAAAAAAAAACAAATTATTTTTGTTCTCGAACCACAAATTTCATTTTTGGAAAATGTATTTCTGCTTTTTATGTGTGTTTATTGTTCTTTTTGTGAACATGACTCGCTTTGTTTGGCCATAGCAACAACAACGAAACAGCCAAACACACATGTGTAAATGAAATGGCGCAAAACCTGCGAAAAGAACCTGCCTAATTCAGCGATGGAAGCAATAAAGAGATTTTTCCAAACGCGCATATTCCTTTAAAAATTTTGGTCACTTTGCTAGTTACTCAGGGATGGAAAATACAATTTTTAAGAAAGTACAAAAAAGGTATTTTTTGAGCGGAAAGGTACTTTTTACTAAATTTCAACAAAAATTTCACTGGAAGATTATTGCCAAGAGACTGAATTTTAAAGAAAATAAAATTTTGACAAAATTTTCTATAGAAATAAAATTTTGCAAAAATTTCCTATAGAAATAAAATTTTTACAAAATTTTCAATTGCAATAAAATTTTGACAAAATTTTCTATAAAAATAAAATTTTGCAAAAATTCTATATAGAAATAAAATGTTGACAACTATTTCTACCGAAATAAAAAATCGATAATATAGAATCGAATTCTTTTTTCGACTAAAACTTTCTTGAAGTTCAATAAAATCCTGTTTTTGACTATGTCTTTTACAAAATCGAGATTTTCTTCCCACATGAACATGTCTGTTTTGCCATATTTGTAAAAGACTATTAGCAAATAAGGTTAATAAAGACTTTCTCAAAATATTAAAATATTTTGTCAAAGCTATTGTACCATAAATCTGATATCGACTCAAAAATGTCTACACAAAAGGTACTAAATCATTCCCGGGGGTACTACGATACTTACCGGGGTGAAAAAGGTTTGAAAAAGGTACTATAGTACTGCATTTTCCCATCCCTGCAGTTACTACGTGCTCATCCGAACGTTCATTTTCAACAATGAAGAGATTAAAGACGTATCTTAGAAATTCGACTAGCGAGAGTAGACCCAAAGGATTGGCATTAATGTCGGTTCATCGCCGAATAAATGTGCCGACTGAAGAAGTCATTGATTTATTTGTTGCCCAAAAAGTCCGTCGGCTCAATTTAATATTATAACAAGTATATACAGCACTAAGTTCGGCCGGGCCGAATCTTAAATACCCACCACCATGAACCAAATATTAGGGTTTCCTTTGAAATTTCAGGAGGGCTTGAGGACTTGAGGATATTCCCGAAGATAAATTTAAAGATTTCACCTATGAGGACTATATCAGATTCTGGATTTATAAGAACCATTTTTGTTTGAGTTTTAGAGGAATCATTAACATCTCTTGTAAGTGTGCAAGAAAATTATAAAATAAAGTCTTGATTTGAAATCTTAAATCTGTAGAAGTAAAATCTGGAAATTTTACATTGAGTTTCAAGCAATTTTCATGATCAGTGCGCCTTCTACACCCTCAAGAAGTGAAGTCGGTCTATATGGAGGCATTACCAAATGGATCGATAAAAACTTAATCCGATACACGTTTTTGTGAGCCTAAAATACCAGAATATTTACAATTTCAGGCAAATCAGATAAAAACTACGGTCTCTAGAAACCTAAGGAGTTAAATCGGGAGATCGTTCTTATGGGGGCTATACTAAAATATGGACCGATACTCACCGTTTTCGGCACACCTCTTTATGACCCGAAAATACCTCTGGATTTCCAATTTCAGGCAAATAGGATAAAAACTTCGGATTCTAGAAGCCCAAGACGCAAAATCTTGAAATCGGTCTATATGGGGGCTATACCAAAATATGGACCGATACTCACCATTTTCGGCACACCTCTTTATGGTCCTAAAATACCTCTAGATTTCCAATTTCAGACAAATTGGATAAAAACTACGGTTTCTATAAGCCCAAGACCCCAAATCGGGAGGTCGTTTGAGGTCGTTTTATATGGGGACCATACCAAAACATGGACCGATACTCACAATTTTTAGCACACGTATTTGTGGTCCTACAATACCTCTAGATTTCCAATTTCAGGTAAATTGAATAAAAACTGCGGTTTCTATAATCCCAAGAAGTAAAATCGGGAGATCGGTCTATATGGGGGCTATACCAAAATATGGATCGATACTCACAATTTTTGGCACACGTATTTGTGGTCCTACAATACCTCTAGATTTCCAATTTCAGGTAAATTGAATAAAAACTGCGGTTTCTATAAGCCCAAGAAGTAAAATCGGGAGATCGGTCTATGTGGGGGCTATACCAAAACATGGACCGATAATCACCATTTTTGGCACACCTCTTTATGGTCATAAAATACCTCTAGGTTTCAAATTTCAGGCAAATTGGATAAAAACTACGATTTCTATAAGCCCAAGACACCAAATCGGGAGGTCGGTTTATATGGGAACTATATCAAAACCTGGACCGATAAGCCCATCTTCGAACTTGACCTGCCTGCAGACAAAAGACGAGTTTGTGTAAAATTTCAGTACGATTGCTTCATTATTGAAGACTGTAGCGTGACTACAACAGACAGACGTACATCGTTATATCGTCTTAGAATTTCTCCCTGATCAAGAATATATATATATATATATATATATATATATATATATATATATATATATATATATATATATATATATATATATATATATATATATATATATATATATATATATATATATATATATATATATATATATATATATATATATATATATATATATATATATATATATATATATATATATATATATATATATATATATATATATATATATATATATATATATATATATATATATATATATATATATATATATATATATATATATATATATATATATATATTATATAGTCGGAAATCGATATTTTGATGTGTTACAAACGGAATGACAAACTTATTATACCCCGTCACCATTCTATGGTGGTGGGTATAAAAATATTGTATACATACCTATGCATAAATAAAATTTTCTACACATGAGATTATATGAATATTTTTTTTTTAAATTGAATAATTTTCTCCGCTCGAAAATTATTTTAACAAAGACAAAATACATGGTTTTCGCGACAATTACATACTCTACATAAGCATTAAATGGATGCGGCAACCATGTCCAAACATGTTTTTTTCTGTGCGTGTACGCAATCCATGGTGGAGGGTACATAAGATTCGGCCTAAACTAACTTACGACCGTATATACCTGTTTTTATACCCTAAACCACATAGTGGTCAGGGTATAATAACTTTGATCTGCCAAAAAATGTGCCAACCAGAAATATTGATTTAAGACCCCATAAAATATATGCCGATCGACTCAGAATCACCTCCTGAGTCGATCTAGTGTTTCGTGTCCGTCCGTCCGTCCATGCATTTGTTGTTCGCAGGATTCCGGTCGCAATTATTAACCGATTTTGATGAAATTCGATATATGTCGTTTTTCTGGACCAAGGACGAACGCTAATGAATTTGGGAAAAATGGGATCAAATTTAGATATAGTTCCAATATATATGTATCGCCCGATTTCGATATATGGAGTCATATTGCGTTCATTTACAAACCGATCGGCGTCAAATTTGCCAAAAAGTAATCTAATTGACCACCTCATGGTAAGCGGTTGAAATTTTGATATAGCTCTCATATATTTTATGTATCGCCCGATTTTCCCAAATTTGGCCATAAGTCCCTTATTTATAAACCGATCTGAATCAACATTGGCCAAATTTAATTTTCTATAGCACTCACTATATGTGCACAAAATCATCGAAATCGGTTCAGATTTGGCTATAGCTGTCATATATATGTATCGCCCGATTTCGATAAATGGGGTTATATTGCGTTCATTTACAAACCGATCGGCGTCAAATTTGCCACAAAGTAATCTAATTGACCCCAATTTAAGTGTGCAAAATTTCATGGTAATCGGTTTAAATTTAGATATAGCTCCCATATATATGTATCGCCCGATTTTCCCAAATTTTGCCATAAAACCCTTATTTATAAACCGTTCTTACTCAAATTTGGCTTACTCTAATGTTCTACAGTACTGACTATATGTGCAAAATATCATCCAAATCGGTTCAGATTTAGATATAGCTTCCATATATATCTAGCGCCCGATTTTCAAAAATTTCCCTCTTATAACCCTATTTTCGATAGGCTCATTTATTAACCGATCTTACTCAAATTTAGCAAAAGGCAATCTCCTGCAATATCAACAAAACCTGCAAAATATAATCCACATCGGTTCAGATTTAGATATAGCTTCCATATATATGGGGAGTCACCGTGGTGCAATGGTTAGCATGCCCGCCTTGCATACACAAGGTCGTGGGTTCGATTCCTGCTTCGACCGAACACCAAAAAGTTTTTCAGCGGTGGATTAACCCACCTCAGTAATGCTGGTAACATTTCTGAGGGTTTCAATGCTTCTCTAAGTGGTTTTACTGCAATGTGGAACGCCGTTCGGACTCGGCTATAAAAAGGAGGTCCCTTGTCATTGAGTTTAGCATGGAATCGGGCAGCACTCAGTGATAAGAGAGAAGTTCACCTTTGTGGTATCACAATGGACTGAATAGTCTAAGTGAGCCCGATACATCGGGCTGCCACCTAACCTAACGATCCATATATATGTGTCGCTCGTTTTTGAAAAATGTACTCCTTATAACTTTATTTCTGACCATAATAGTATTATTTAATGCCCGATCTTACTCTTATTTCGCACAAGGTAACCTTCTGTCGTATCAACCAAATCTGGAAAATATCATCAAAATCGGTTCAGATTTAGATATAGCTCCCATATATATGCATCGATCGATTTCCCAAATTTGGCCATAATACTCTTATTTATTAACCAATGTTGCTCAAATGTACATGTATTAGCCGATATATATAGACTTACATGTAGCTCTTACATAAATCTATTGCCCTATTTTCGGAAATTTTGATTTATTACCACACTAATTGAGCGATTTCCTCTTTTTATACCCTAAACCACATAGTGGTCAGGGTATAATAAGTTTGATCGGCCAAAAAATGTGCCTACCAGAAATATTGATTTTAGACCCCAAAAAATATATACCAATCGACTCAGAATCACCTCCTGAGTCGATCTAGCGCTTGGTGTCCGTCCGTCCGTCCGTCCGTCTGTCCATGTATTCGTTGTTCACAGGATTCCGGTCGCAATTATTAACCGATTTTGATGAAATTTGGTACAGGGAGTTTTTTGGCCACAAGGACGAACGCTATTGAATTTGGAAGAAATCGGATGAAATTTAGATATAGCTCCCATATATATGTATCGCCCGATTTCGACAAATGGGGTCACGTTGCGCGTTTTAGCAAACGCATCGTCACCAAATTTGACAAAAGGTAATATTTTCCATCGCCCTTCAAGTCTGCAAAATTTCATCCAAATCGGTTCAGATTTAGATATAGCTCCCATATATATGTATCGCCCGATTTTCCCAAATTTGGCCACAAAACCCTTATTTATCAACCGATCTGACCAAAATTTGGCTAATTGTAGTCTTCTATAGCACTTACTATATGTGCAAAAAATCATCGAAATCGGTTCATATTTAGATATAGCTCCCATATATATGTACCGCCCGATTTTTCTAAATTTGGCCATAAACCCTTATTCATCAACCTATCTTACTAAAAGTTTGCTAGATTCAGTCCTCTATAGTACTAACTATATGTGCAAAATTTCATCGAAATCGGTTCAGACGTAGATATAGCTCCCATATATGTATCACCCGATTTTGAAAAATTCGCCCCTAATAACCTTATGTTTGACCATACAGGCCTCATTTCTTAACTGATCTTACTCAAATCTTGCACAAGGTAACCTTTTGTGGTATTAATCAAACCCGCAAAATATTATGCAATTTGGTTCAGATTTAGATATAGCTTCCATATATATGCATCGCTCTATTTTCCCAAATTTGGCCAAAATACTCTTATTTATTAACCAATGTTACTCAAATTTTAAATTTTGATATACTAGCCGATCGTATTTATACGTACTTGTAGCTTTTACATAAGAATATTGCTCGATTTTTACAAATTTTGATTTATTACCCACACTAATTTAACGATTTTCTCTTTTTTAATAATGGGCTCAATATTAGTGGCATACCAACTCCGTAGGTGCAATATCAACACAACCAGTGTTGCTAGAAGTAGGGGAAATTCTCTATATGTAGGGTTTTTCTAATATTTAGCGTCTTGTAGGGACGTAGGGCCACAATGTAGGACATTTTCACTCAACATAATTTGTAATAATTTTTACATTTTGGTGGCTCTAGAGGAGGAAATTAGAAGCCGGCAAGGCTTGATCTTTAATAATGTGTGGTAAACTTTATTCCTGTAGAAAATTTTGTCAACATTTTATTTCTATAGAACATTTTGTCAAAATTGTATTTCTATAGAAATTTTTTTCAAAATATTATTTCTATAAAAAATTTTCTCAAAATTTTATTTCTGTGGAATTTTTTCTCAAAATTTTATTTCTATAGAATTTATTGTTAAAATTTTATTTGTATAGAAAAATTTCTCACAAAAATTTGTTTATAGAAACTTTTTCCAAAATTTTATTTTTATAGAGATTTAACAAAAAAGGTTACTAATTTGGGTAGAATTCTACCAACTGTGGCAACCGTGGTGGTAATACAAATTTATATTCTAAGTTATATACGTTGCATATTCATGTTTTAAGATTATAAAGTACTTAGAACCATTTTTGTTTTGTAAAATTTTTTAAATTTAACGAAAAATGTAGTAGTGAAAATTGTTTGGGAATGTATGGGAAAGTAGGGAGTTTTTTTGTCCTTGTAGGGTAAACCGAACATTTTCCCTGGCAACATTGACTATGAGCTATAGTCAGATTGACACAAAGCACCCATAGACTGTACCCCTTAATTTTCTTAAATATGTAACTGCGGCTTATCTCCCAGACCAATATGTTACCCCACAAATGCTTATGATTACTAATTCTGTAATGGTGGTTTAGGGTATGATATAGTCGGCCCCGCCCGACTTTCTACTTTACTTACTTGTTTAATAATGGACTCAATATTAGTGGCATACTAACTCTGTAAGTTCAGAATCAACTATAGCTCCTAATATCAGACATTTCTGTTCAGATTGTGATAAAACTCCCATAACCATGTACCCATTAATGTTCTTAAATATGGAAATGCGGGTTTTCACCAAACCTGTACCATTGATACGCCACAAACAATGTTTACTAATTCAGTAGGGGTGGTTTAGGGTATGATATAGTCGGCCCCGCCCGACTTTCTACTTTACTCACTTGTTAATTTGTTCAAATGAACTTCCAAGCAATACAAAGGATCTGAAAACGAAGTTCTTCCTTCCTATTCTTTGATTACACTACTTCCGAATCACAAGTTGTAGATCCAAACTACTTTTTTGAAAGTTCCTTTCATTGTTGGGTATCTACATCCAATACATAATGCACCTACACGACTATAGACTTCAGAGTTTTATTGAGAAATATAGTTTATGCTCTATATGTGCCGATTTTTGAAACTGAGATTAAGATGTCCGGAAAAAATTTACTCCTCCAAGAGCTTCCGGAAGTAAAATCTGGGAACCGTTTTTTGCGTCGATATGGACTAATTTTTGTAGGTTTGTTAGAAGGCGTATACATACATCACTTATGGAATTTCAACCCGATCAGATGCAGGTTTCTCCGGAAATCAGTTGTTTCGGAAATCAAATCTGGGGGGCTGTATATTATTATGGGCCGATGTCGACCAAATTTTGCACGGTTGGTAGATGACATATACTAACATTCCGTAAAAAATTTCAACCGAATAGGAAAATATTTACTCGTCAAAGTGACTCTGGAGATCAAATCTGAGGATGGGCTCATATAGGGGCTATATGGTATATGATTACGCACCGATATGGATAAATTTGTGCATGGTTGTTAGAGGGCAAATGCTAACATCGAGTACGAATTTTGATCGGATGAAAGTTACTCTTCAAGAGGATCTGCAAGTCCAATTTTTGCGTAATTGTTAGAAGAAATATGCTAACATCCCGCATTGGATTTTAACCGTATCGAACGAACCGATCGATCAGTTTATATGGGTACTATACATAACCAATACATACATGGTTATTAGAATGGATATACTTACTTCATGTACAAAAGTCAACGTTTTATCCTACAGAAGGCTCCAACATTCATATCTTGGATCGGTTTATATTGAAGCTATACTTTAAAGTGGTCCGATATGGTCCATGTACAATACCATACGATTTATATCTATAGCAACTACTTGTGCCTTGTTGCTTTTAGAAGTTAGCGTAATTTCAACAAATAGACACACAAAGAAAATTTCATTAAAATAGAGCCAACGAAAATTTTACATAGATATAACGAAACATTTTCAATAATACAATGAAAATATTCGTTAATAGTACGAAACGTTACGTTAATTAACAGAAAATTCGTTATAATAACGAAAATTTTCGTTGTATTAACGAATTTGTTTCATTGGCTCACTTTTAATGTCACATTTCGTTAATATAACGAAACTTTTTCTACCAGTGGACGGACATGGCTCGATCAACACAGAATTTCACCACAACCAAGACACAATGGAAATCTGAAACAGCTGTCTTCCCAACCGTTATGGACAACAGTTTTACGTTTCCATACACCATGCAAATAACCAGTGATGATAGGATAATAAATTAGCCATTATGTATCATTGCATGTACTACGGCACACTATGTGTACTTCTTGCAACAAAACAGTCTCGGATGCTAATCACAGATGCAAAATACATTTTAAAAAACGAACAGATTTTGCAAACCAACAAAGTAAATATTTTTCGACAATAGTTATTTTTGTCACTTGTTAAAGAAAATGTTAAAGAAAATGTAGACTTCTACAAAATCTATAGACTCAAAATTTAAGTCGGCTAATGCACTAGGTTGGAACACAATGTTAGTAAAAAATATGGGAAACATTTAAATCTGAAGCAATTTTAAGGAAACTTCGCAAAAGTTTATTTATGATTTATCGCTCGATATATTTGTATTAGAAGTTAAGGAAAATTAGAGTCATTTTTACAACTTTTCGACTAAGCAGTGGCGATTTTACAAGGAAAATGTTGGTATGTTGATCATTTTTGTCGAGATCAGAAAAACATATATATGGGAGCTATATCTAAATCTGAACAGATTTCAACCAAATTTGGCACGCATAGCTACAATGCTATTTCTACTCCCTGTGCAAAATTTCAACTAAGTCGGAGTTAAAAATTGGCCTCTGTGGTCATATGAGTGTAAATCGGGCGAAAGCTATATGTGGGAGCTATATCTAAATCTGAACCGATTTCAACCAAATTTGGCACGCATAGCTGCAATGCTAATTCTACTCCCTGTGCTAAATTTCAATTAAATCGGAGTAAAAGATTGGACACTGTGGTCATATGAGTATAAATCGGGCGAACGATATATATGGGAGCTATATCTAAATCCGAACCGATTTCAATAAAATTTGGCACACTTGACTACACTACTAATTGTCTACTAGTGCAAAATTTCAACCAAATTGGGGTAAAACTCTGGCTTCTGGGACCGTATTAGTCCATATCGGGCGAAAGATATATATGGGAGCTATATCTAAATCTGAACCGATTTCATAAAAATTTAGCACACTTGACTATAGTAATAATTGTTCTTCTTGTGCAAAATTTTAAGCAAATTAGGGTAAAACTGTGGCTTCTGGGGCCATATAAGTCCATATCGGGCGAAAGATATATATGGGAGCTATATCTAAAACTGAACCGATTTCAACCAAATTTGGCACGCACAGCTACAATGCTAATTCTACTCCCTGTGCAAAATTTCAACTAAATCGGAGCAAAAAAATTGGCCTCTGTGGTCATATGAGTGTAAATCGGGCGAAAGTTATATATGGGAGCTATATCGAAATCTGAAATCGGAGTAAAAGATTGGCCACTGTGGTCATATGAGTATAAATCGGGCGAACGATATATATGGGAGCTATATCTAAATCTGAACCGATTTCAATAAAACTTGGCCCACTTGACTACACTACTAATTGTATTCATAGTGCAAAATTTCAACCAAATTGGGATAAAACTCTGGTTTCTGGGACCGTATTAGTCCATATCGGGCGAAAGATATATATGGGTGCTATATCTAAATCTGAACCGATTTCATTAAAATCAATAGGATTCTATTCTGAGCCAAAACACATACTAGTGCCAAATTTGAAGTCGATTTGTAAAAAACTGCGACCTAGACTTTGATTACAAAAATGTGTTCACGGACAAACAGACAGACGGACATGGCTGTATCGACTCAAGAGCCCACCCTGAGCATTTTTGCCAAAGACACCATGTGTCGATCTCGTCTCCCTCTGGGTGTTGCAAACATATGCACTAACTTATAATACCCTGTTCCACAGTGTGGCGCAGGGTATAAAAATGTGTTCACGGACAGACGGACATGGCTATATCGACTAAGGAGCGCACCCTGAGCATTTTTTCCAAAGACACCATGTGTCTATCTCGTCTCCTTCTGGGTGTTGCAAACATATGCACTAACTAATAATACCCTATTCCACAGTGTGGGGCAGGGTATAATAAAGCACAATATTTGTGTATAAGTTTGTATCCTGCTTTAGTTAATTTAACTAATATATGCAAAAAATTAGCAAAGTGAAGCAAACTTTCTCAAAATATGATAATTTCATGAAATAAAATAGAATGAAATTGGCCTTAGTGCCCTAGAGGGTTAACTTTTTTTTGAGTGTGCTTACACCGCATAACATATTTCAATTCGCTATAATTCAATTGGCTCCCCCAAGAAGCTTCGGAGGTCAAATCTTGAGATCGGTTTATATGGGGGAGCTAAACATAATTATGAACCGATTTGGACCAATTTTTGCATTTTCTTTAAGAAGGAGCGTGGAGCGGAGCGGTGCAGGAAAATTGGACCGTTCCGGAAACCTGTAGAGATTGGTATCTGGTTCTTTCTTTTCAGTGTCTTGTCCAAGAAAGCTCGCATAATTCATTTATTCATTATACCCTGCGCCACACTGTGGAACAGGGTATTATAAGTTAGTGCATATGTTTGTAACACCCAGAAGGAGACACATGGTGTCTTTGGCAATAATGCTCAGGGTAGCTCCCTGAGTCGATATAACCATGTCCGTCTGTCCGTCCGTCCGTCCGTCTGTCTGTGAACACATTTTTGTGATCAAAGTCTAGGTCGCAATTTAAGTAAAATCGCCTTAAAATTTGGCAGAATAATTTGGGTCAGAATAGAACCCTATTGATTTTGGAAGAAATCGGTTCAGATTTAGATATAGCTCCCATATATATCTTTCGCCCGACATGAACTTATATGACCCCAGAAGCCAGATTTTTGGCCGAATTTGGTTGAAATTTTGCACTAGGAGTACAATTAGTAGTATAGTCAAGTGTGCCAAATTTGGTTGAAATCGATTCAGATTTAGATATAGCTCCCATATATATCTATCGCCCGATATGGACTAATATGGTCCTAGAAGCCAGATTTTTGGTCCAATTTGTTTGAAATTTTGCACTAGGAGTACAATTAGTAGTGCAGTTATGTGTGCAAAATTTAATTGAAATCGGTTCAGATTTAGATATAGCTCCCATATAAATCTTTCGCCCGATATGGACTAATATGGTTCTAATAGCTAGAGTTTTGGCCCAATTTGGTTGAAATTTTGCACAGGGAGTAGATTTAGCATTGTATCTATGCGTACCAAATTTGATTGAAATCGGTTCAGACTTATATATAGCTCCCATATATAGCTTTCGCCCGATTTACAGTCATATGACCACAGAGGCCAATTTTTTGCTCCGATTTAGTTGAGATTTTGCACAGGGAGTAGAATTAGCATTGATTTCCACCAAAAAGGTAAAAATACCAACATTTTCCTTGTTAAATCGCCACTGCTTAGTCGAAAAGTTGTAAAAATGACTCTAATTATCCTAAACTTCTAATACATATATATCGAGCGATAAATCATAAATAAACGTTTGCGTAGTTTCCTTAAAATTGCTTCAGATTTAAATGTTTCCCATATTTATACCCTTCACCATTACTATGGTACAGGGTATAATAAGTTTGTGCATTTGTATGTAACGCCAAGAAATAGTGGTCATAGACCCATCTTTTAGTATACCGATCGGCTTAGAATTAAATTCTGAGTTGATTTAGCGATGTCCGTCCGTCTGTCTGTCTGTCTGTCTGTCTGTCCGTCTGTCTGTATATGTAATTTTGTGCACAAGGTACAGCTCGCAATTTAAGCCCGATCGTCCTCAAATTTGACATAGGGCCGTTTCTTGGGACAGAGACAATCGCTATTGGTTTTGGAAAAAATCGGTTCAGATTTAGATATAGCTGCCATATATATTTATCCCCGATTTGGTCATAGTTAGCGTGTTTATCAACCGATTTTCTTGAAATACCGTACATCCAAACATTTTATGAATCTCGAAAGTCTTGCAAAATATCAGCCAAATCGGTTCAGATTTAGATATAGCTCCCATATATATCTTTCATCCGATTTAGACTCATATGACCACAGAGGCCAAAGTTTACCGCCGATCTTCGTGAAATTTTGCACGGAGGGTAGAATTGACATTCTACCAATGCTTGGTAAATTTGATTGAAATCGGTTCAAATTTAGATATAGCTCCCATATATATCTTTCGTCCGATTTGAACTTATATGGCCTCAAAATCCAGGGTTTTGCCGTGATTTACTTCAAATTTCGCACAAGGAGTACGTTTAGTAGTATCGGTAATTGTACCAAATTTGGTTGAAATCGGTTCAGATTTAGATATGGCTCCCATATATATCTTCCGTCCGATTTGCACTCATATGACCAGGGGGCCAAAGTTATACTGCCATTTACGTGAAATTTCGCATAGATAGCAGAATTATTATTCTAACTATACATGTCAAATTTAGTCAAAATCGGTTCAGATTATATGTAGCTCCCATATATACGTACATCAGAGTTGGGGAAATATGGTAGACTGTTACACATTTTAGTCCCATTTTCAATGGAAGTTTCCTCCAATTAACTGGATAGCGTTAGCCGATTTAAATTTTTATTCTAGAGATTTTGTAGAAGTAAAAAAAAACACAAATGATAACACAAATTGTGGCCTACATAAGGGTGAAGGGTATAATATAGTCGGCCCGCCCGACTTTAGACTTTACTTACTTGTTATACCCTCCATCATAGGATGGGGGTATATTAACTTTGTCATTCCGTTTGTAACACATCGAAATATTGCTCTAAGACCCCATAAAGTATATATATTCTGGGTCGTGGTGAAATTCTGAGTCGATCTAAGCATGTCCGTCCGTCCGTCCGTCCGTCCGTCCGTCTGTTGAAATCACGCTAACTTCCGAACGAAACAAGCTATCGACTTGAAACTTGGCACAAGTAGTTGTTATCGATGTAGGTCGGATGGTATTGAAAACAGGACATATCGGTTCACTTTTACGTATAGCCCCCATATAAAGGGACCCTCAGATTTGGCTTGTGGAGCCTCTAACAGAAGCATATTTCATCCGATCCGGCTGAAATTTGGTATATGGTGTTGGTATATGGTCTCTAACAATCATGCAAAAATTGGTCCACATCGGTCCATAATTATATATAGCCCCCATATAAACCGATCCCCAGATTTGGCTTGCGGAGCCTAAAAGGGAGGTAAATTTCATCCGATCCGGCTGAAATTTGGTACATGGTGTTGGTATATGGACTCTAACAACCATGCAAAAATTGGTCCACATCGGTCGATAATTATATATAGCCCCCATATAAACCGATCCCCAGATTTGGCTTGCGGAGCCTAAAAGGGAGGTAAATTTCATCCGATCCGGCTGAAATTTGGTACATGATGTTGGTATATGGTCTCTAACAACCATGCAAAAATTGGTCCACATCGGTCCATAATTATATATAGACCCCATATAAACCGATCTCCAGATTTGGCTTGCGAAGCCTCAAAAAGAAGCAAATTGCATCCGATCCGGCTGAAATATGATCCATGGTATTGGTATATGGTCTCAACAACCGTGCAAAAATTGGTCCACATCGGTCCATAATTATATATAGCGCCCATATAAACCAATCCTCAGATCTGGGTTGTGGAGCCTCAAAGAGAAGCAAATTTCATCCGATCCGCCTGAAGTTTGGTACATGATATTGGTATATGGTCTCTAACAACCATGCAAAAATTGGTCCACATCGGTTCATAATTATATATAGCCCCCATATAAACCGATCCCCAGATTTGGCTTGCGAAGTCTCCAAGAGAAGCAAATTTCATCCAATCCGGTTGTAATTTGGAACATGGTGTTAGTATATGATCTTTAACAACCGTGCCAGAATTGGTCCATATCGGTCCATAATTATATATAGCCCCCATATAAAACGTTCTCCAGATTTGACCTCCGGAGCCTCTTGGAGGAGCAAAATTCATCCGATCCGGTTCAAATTAGGAACGTGGTGTTAGTATATGGTCGCTAACAACCATACCAAAATGGTTGCCACTAGAGTCAAAAATAATCTACCAAAATTTTATTTGTATAGAAAATTTTGTCAAAAATGTTATTTCTATAGAAAATTTTGTCAAAATTTTATTTCTAGAGAAAATTTTGTTAACATTTTATTCGGTTCATCATAAAATGTTCATCATTGTCAAAATTTTATTTCTATAGAAAATTTTGTCAAAATTTTATTTCTATAGAAAATTTTGTTCAAATTTTATTCGGTTCATAATCATGGTTGCCACTCGAGCCAAAAATAATCTACCAAGATTTTATTTCTATAGAATATTTTGTCAAAAGTTTATTTCTATAGAAAATTTTGTTAAAATTTTAGTTCTGTAGAAATGTTTGTCAACATTTTCTTTCCATAGAAAATTTTGTCAAAATTTTCTTTCCATAGAAAATTTTGTCAAAATTTTTATTTCTATAGAAAATTTTGTTAAAATTTTATTTCTGTAGAAAATTTTGTCAAAATTTTATGTCTACTTTGTCAAACAGAATTACATACGTATTGGATCGATCTTTTTTGATTTAATATATACCACGTATGGACTTACATACAATTTAGAAGATGGTGTTAGGAGGTTTTAAGATACCTTGCCATCGGCAAGCGTTACCGCAACTTAAGTAATTCGATTGTGGATGGCAGTGTATAGAAGAAGTTTCTACGCAATCCATGATGGAGGGTACATAAGCTTCGGCCTGGCCGAACTTACGGCCGTATATACTTGTTTTTTACTAACATTGTGTTCCACCCTAGCTCATTATCCGACTTAAATTTTGAGTCTATAGATTTTGTAGAAGTCTATCAAATTCTGTCCAGATCGAGTGATATTTAAATGTATGTATTTGGGACAAACCTTTATATATAGCCCCCAACACATTTGACGGATGTGATATGGTATTGAAAGTTTATATCTACAAAATGGTGCAGGGTATAATATAGTCGGCCCCGCCCGACTTTAGACTTTCCTTACTTGTTTGGATATAAAACCAGCCTGAATTGATATTAGGCTAACACATAAATATGTATATTTAAATTAATTTGGTTTAATGTAACTGTTTTATGGGAAACACACATTGAGAATATTCTTTTTCATCATCCTTGTCAACGAAAAATTTCATAGTTGGCAGTGTAGACGTTGTACCTGATGACAGGTTTTTCGTCCCCACGTACCGTATTGCGAATTCAAGCTCACATACATTGCCCGTACGCCAAACGAAAGAACGTGTGTATAATATACGGTAAGAGAAATGGGTCGCATTCCATAGAAATTTAAATGCATAAGCTGTCCAAAGAAAAATTAAAAAGTGGAATGACCATCATTATTGAAGAAAGAATGTGCCTCTACTGCTTTTGAGTGCTCGCGGTTTATAGAGACGTACTCATAAATCCCACAATCGCGGGCAGACCCACCCACCCAACCATCCAGGAGAGACAAGAGAACATATCACATGCAGCAAACAGGTAACCGTCATTAGTAACTCGCTGCTGGGCATGACAGTTTCTGTTTCCAAAATGCGGACAGAAACGGTAGCCACGGCAGCGGTGGTGACAACATCAACACCAGCGAAACAATCACGGAATGTGCGGCAAGGCATGTACATACATAGGAAATGTTGTCGGATACGTGAAAATATCCATTAATGTAAAAGCGAAATTGCTAAAATGATCTAACCGCCGAACCGCAAACACAGCTAAATTTTGAAAACACCATCCAACCACGAAACCCATACACATGCTATCATTTGAAAGGACCATGACCATATGAGTGTACGTTCTCGCCCTAATACATAAGTAGCGCAAATGTCTTTTGCAGTAATTGCGTTAAAGACTAAAATGTGGTATGTGATACAGAGGAAGGGCAATATGATAGTCATTAAGTCAAGCGTTACATTATTCTTAACTTTAAATATTTTCACAATTGTATACATTTCCTTGAAAATTATTTCAATATACACTAACAGAAAAAGTTTCGTTATATTAACGAAATGTGTCGTTAAAAGTCAGCCATTGAAACAAATTCGTTAATACAACGAATTTCTTCGTTAATATAACGTAACGTTTTGTACTATTAACGAATATGTTCATTGTATTAATGAAAATGATTCGTTATATCAATGAAACTTTTTTAGTTGGCTGACTTTTAATGAAATTTTCTTTGTGTGCATATATTCATTAACCTTATACAAAAATATTTTATATTGTAATGGTGTAATATTTCTACACTGCACTATGGGGCAAGTGACCGGATTCTGCGGCAAAAAGTCAGTTTTTCGCCAGTTTAAATTGGAACAAGTATATGCAGTAATAAGTTCGGCCGGGCCGAATCTTAAATACCCACCACCATGAATCAAATATAATAGTTTCCTTTGCAAATTTCAGGGGGGTTTGATGATAGATATTTTCCCACGCAGATCAGTTCAACCAGTACGCTTCCCACAGATAAATGTAAAGATTTTACCTATGAAGACTAGATCAGATTCTGAATTTATACACTGAAAAAACAGTGAATCCTTTTCCATTGCAAAATGAACTAAACTGTAGTAATATTGACCATGATTTAGCCCTTAAGATTTTTTTCAACTTGTCTAGTTTATAATTCTCTTAAATTTTAGTTCATCTATAACATTGTAGTTTAGTTCATTTTTACAACACCATAAGATTTATATACCCCTACCAATTTAAAAAGTCAGTATTATTTTGTTTTACTTGCTTATTTTGTGGGAAACCCGATAATAAAAATTGGTTAACAGTCTCTTTAAAATGTCGACGACTAGACTATTTTTAAATCAATCATTCCACAGTATAGAGAAATTAAATAAATAAAGGAACAACAAACCGTTTTACTATTATGAGAATTTTCATACATTAAAATTAAACTATCTTTAAGCAAAAGTACTTTATTATAAAAACTTATGATGAAAGTTCTTAATACAATGTTTTTTGTGAATAAAAATTATGACCACGTGGAACAGAGAACCCGCTGTTTGGACATTTTGACTTATCCTTTTTTTATTCATCGTAGGTAATTTTTTCACATATCTTTGCTGGAAAAAAATGGAAACAATAATGAAAATTGTTAAAAATTAACACCATGTAATGAAATATAATTTTAATTCTTCATTTTAGCTTGTAACTTACCATATTTGGGGGCATTTTATCGAATGGTGTAAGGAATTCAACTTTTCTTTGGAAAACGTATCTCATAAAATTGGTACCTGAAACAATTAGAGAAATAATGAAGTATTCTATATAAACTCATAAAACTGTGTTGTTATCGATGTGAAGGATATAATAAAATAAATATTCTAGTTGAAAGAAAGCCAGAGTTTTAATATAAAACTTACCAATTCCCTATTAAATTGTACGCTGAGGGGAAATATAAAAATTTGTCCAAATTTATTTGGGCTATTCTGAAATTAAATATTTATTTTTTACATTAAATAAAATTATTAAATAGTTTTCCAAAAAATCGAATGAAAAAAACAAGTATATACGGCCGTAAGTTCGGCCAGGCCGAAGCTTATGTACCCTCCATCATGGATTGCGTAGAAACTTCTTCTAAACACTGCCATCCACAATCGAATTACTTAAGTTGCGGTAACGCTTGCCAATGGCAAGGTAGTAGTCATAAAAGTTTGACAAAATTTTTTACATAAATAAAATTTTAACAAAATTTTCTATAGAAATAAAATTTTCACAAAATTTTCTATAGAAATAAAAATGTTGACAAAATATTCTATAGAAAGAAAATTTTGACAAAAATTTCTACAGAAATAAAATTTTAACAAAATTTTCTATAGAAATAAACTTTTGACAAAATTTTCTATAGAAATAAGATCTTGGTAGATTATTTGTGGCTCGAGCGGCAACCATGATTATGAACCGAATAAAATTTGAACAAAATTTTCTATAGAAATAAAATTTTCACAAAATTTTCTATAGAAATAAAATTTTGAAAATGATGAAAATTTTATTATAAAACGAATAAAATTTTAACAACATTTTCTCTAGAAATAAAATTTTGACAAAATTTTCTATAGAAATAAAATTTTGACAAAATTTTCTATAGAAATAAAATTTTGGTAGATTATTTTTGGCTCTAGTGGCAACCATGATCATGAACCGATATGGACCAATTTTTGTGTGATTGGACCAATTTTGGTATGGTTGTTAGCGACCATATACTAACACCACGTTCCTAATTTTAACCGGATCGGATGAATTTTGCTCCTCCAAGAGGCTCCGGAGGTCAAATCTGGAGAACGTTTTATATGGGGGCTATATATAATTATGGACCGATATGGACCAATTCTGGCACGGTTGTTAAAGATCATATACTAACACCATGTTCCAAATTATAACCGGCTTGGATGAAATTTGCTTCTCTTGGAGACTTCGCAAGCCAAATCTGGGGATCGGTTTATATGGGGGCTATATATAATTATGAACCGATGTGGACCAATTTTTGCATGGTTGTTAGAGACTATATACCAACATCATTTACCAAATTTCAGCCGGATCGGATGAAATTTGCTTCTTTTGAGGCTCCGCAAGCCAAATCTGGGGATCGGTTTATATTGGGGGTTATATATAATTATGGACCGATGTGGACCAATTTTTGCATGATTGTTAGAGACCATATACCAACACCATGTACCAAATTTCAGCCGGATCGGAGGAAATATGCTTCTCTTAGAGGCTCCGGAAGCCAAATCTGGGGATCGTTTTATATGGGGGCTATATATAATTATGGACCGATGTGGACCAATTTTTGCATGGTTGTTAGAGACCATATACCAACACCATGTACCAAAAATCAGCCGGATCGGATGAAATTTGCTTCTCTTTTAGGCTCCGCAAGCCAAATCTGGGGATCGGTTTATATGGGGGCTATATATAATTATGGACCGATGTGGACCAATTTTTGCATGGTTGTTAGAGACCATATACCAACACCATGTACCAAATTTCTGCCGGATCGGATGAAATTTGGTTCTGTTTTAGGCTCCGCAAGCCAAATCTGGGAATCGGTTTATATGGGGGCTATATATAATTATGGACCGATGTGGACCAATTTTTGCATGGTTGTTAGAGACCATATACCAACACCGTGTACCAAATTTCAGCCGGATCGGATGAAATATGCTTCTGTTAGAGGCTCCACAAGCCAAATCTGAGGGTCCCTTTATATGGGTGCTATACGTAAAAGTGGACCGATATGGCCCATTTTCAATACCATCTGACCTACATCGATAACAACTCCTTGTGCCAAGTTTCAAGTCGATAGCTTGTTTCGTTCGGAAGTTAGCGTGATTTCAACAGACGGACGGACGGACGGACGGACGGACGGACATGCTTAGATCGACTCAGAATTTCACCACGACCCAGAATATATATACTTTATGGGGTCTTAGAGCAATATTTCGATGTGTTACAAACGGAATGACAAAGTTAATATACCCCCATCCTATGATGGAGGGTATAATAATATTATGCATAAAAAAACAAATATTCTGGTTAAAAGAAAGTTAAAGAATCCTTACCAATTCACTATTAAATTACAAGCAAAGGAGTACCAACATTTTTTTCAAATATTTAATGGGTTATTCTGAAATTAAATATTTGTTTTTTTTACATTAAAATATTACATTGGTTTCCAAAAAAAATTATTAAAGAAATACTAAAATAAGGTATTAGAAACCTATAATTTTGATGATAAAAGGGCCATAAAAACGTAAATATTCTACTTGAAAGAAAGCCAAATTTTAAAAGAAAACTTACCAATTCTCTATTTTCGAACCCATCTGGAGTTGCTCTGAAATTAAATATTGCTTTTACAACAAAGAAAAACATTAAACTGGTTTCCAAAAAAAAAATAATTAACAAATAATAATATACATAAAAAATATTATTTTTAAAAGAAAGCCACACCCAGAAAAAAGTGCCTTCGAAACTAAAGGAAAAAATTTTCATCAATATAGTTTATCTATTTTTTTTCCATTAAGGTAAATTTTTGTGAAAAATAATAAAATTTACTCGTTTCAGTAAAAAAATCCTAAACTGTAAGCAGTTAGGAATAGTTCATTAACTAGAATAAGGCATGGAATTTTACTCATACTATTTTCTTCGCTGGGTATAAGAATTTACTACTGAAAAAGAAAATTTTATTCACCGATAACAAAGCATTCGTAAAAATAAACAAAAACCGAACTAAAACCAAGTTTCCTCAAAATTAGTAAAATTTCTTATAAAATGATAATTGCGACTTCCTTTATAATAGAAAGTTTTTCATACATACGAACAACACTTGGCATAGAAAAATATTTTAGTTCATTCGTACTAAGAAGTATGCAATCCTTTCAAAACTTAAGGAAACACACTTGTTAGAATATAGGAAATTTTCCTAAATTTCTATTGTCTACCTGTAATCGATACCTGTCATCGTAATCGATGTGTTTGCGCGTGGGTGTAATCGATATATTTGCGCGTCGGTTGTTTTTTTAGTTGGAATCGCGTTGTTTTGGTATACGGAGAGATTGTTAAAAAAATAATATGGTAAAATAATATAATAAATAACAAATAAAGTATATAAAATATTTGTTATTTTAAATTAGTGAGAAAAATTTTAGTTTTTTTTTAAATAAATCTATCAATGTTCGTGATAGTGTATAAAGAAAGAAAACACCAGCAGAATAACAACCCTTTCATTTGTCTTCATTTTGGAATCTTCAATTATCAGGTAATATTCATTGACGCTAACCTTTTGCAACAAAAATGTTTTATGATTTTTTATATTTGTAGGTATTGAAATTGTAAAAGGAGGACAAAATCGTTAGGCAGCAACTTATTAAAAGTGAAAAGTACAAGAAGAAGAAAAAGTGCGTTTTACAGTTGATAATATCACACGGAAATTGGAAATAGTGGAATAATAAACTAATATTTCAAAGAGATTCGATGCTGTTGATTCTTAATAAATATATTCAATATATTAATAAAACATGTCTTTTATTGAAGATAAAATTGCTTATAGAAATAAATAAAAGTGTATTTAAAAACGAAGGTAAGCAGTTCTAATTATGAAGTAAAAGTTTTACCACAAATGTGTAAGATTTGTCGAAATGAATGAAAAAAATTCAATAAAATCATTCCATATATGAATTCAAATTAGTTAAATTTTTTTATTCTGTAGTATAGTGGTATATAAATATAGGAAAATGTTAACTAATATATGGAATGCATTATTCCTAATTTCTACGAAAATCACATCGTTCAAACAAATAAAAACGTCTTTGGCGCTATACGAAGTTCAACTTTCTTCACAATGAGTTCATTTTAACTTAAAGAAGGGGTCACTTTTTTCTGGGTGCATATTAAAAAAACAATACTTACCAATTAATGGCTAAACTATACGCTGAGATATAACAAAAATTTTCCAAATTCATCTGGAATTGAATATTAATTTTTTACATTGAATAATAAAAATTTCAATACACTTTCAATTTCAACATATTTTCCTAAATATTCTTAATAACTTTTGTCGAAACTACCGATAAAATATTAATAACTTTCATTTAAAAGGTTTAATAAACAAACACCAATATATGTCTCAAAATTCCAAAATACTCCATGCCTTCATATTCCCTTGTTGCATATTAAAAGATGCAACAGCCCACGCCAACGCCAACTATACAACTGAAGCATGCCAAACAAAACCAAGCAAAGCCAAAACATTCCTACAACAACAAAAACACATGTGCCTTTATTGAAAACAACACCTCATCCAGCCAATAAACCATCCAAGAATAACAAACACACACACAAACCACTAAATGAACCAAAATAAAAACAACCCCACGCTCATGTATACACAACAAAACTCAAGTAGCATCATCTTTACATTAATCACATTCTACTATGCCGATAAAGATCTCTGTACAATGCATTAGTTCATCGCATCTGCTGAAAATTTACTCTGAGAATAATATTCGTAAAGGCACACCAGTTTATGAACGATGAAACGTTTAACTTAAAATTTGCAAAATTTTCATGAAATGTTATCTACCATTTTTGACGAAAATGTCTATAAATTTAATTACATGTGAACTAAAAATATTTCATTGGGTAATTTTTTACCAACAATTATTAACTATAGGAATTGTCAGTAAGAAATTGCTATCCACTTTCAAGTTCATTTTTCGTAAAAAAATATTTTCTCATACAAAAAAATCTTATAGTAAATTGCACTTATTATTTAGAAAATACTTTACATTTCACAAGTAGTTTTATAGCATAACAAACGAATTTTTAACTACCAGTTAAGAAATTTTTTAAGGAAATTTCCATCGTATTTTGTAGGCCATGAACTAAACGATTGCTACTTAGAATTTGTAAAATTTCCTTTCGAGTAGTTAATTTTCGTTGAAGATACGAAAAATGAACTAAAATTCTGGAAAATTCTTGTAATAAATTATTGTAAAAATCTTCTTAAATTTACGAGACACTTTTTTTCTGTGTTTGAGTTTTAGAGGAATCATAAACATCTCTTGTAAGTGCAAGAAAATGATGCAATAACGCCTTGATTTGAAATCTATAATCTGAGGATTTTCATCCCCATTGTTTAAAGGATTACGAGAAGTAAAATCTGGAAATTTTATGTTACATTGAGTTTCAAGCAATTTTCATGATCAGTGCGCCTACTATAAAGATACACTAAAGATATTTTTTTCAATTTTGAACTCCAATTTCTTCCTTCAAACTACAAAATTTTCTTGAAAAAAATTAATTATGTCTAAAAAATTTTCTTGAATTTGTCGAAAAATATCTACTTATTTTTGTGATACCGGCGTGATGTCAGCGTTTGTAAAATTTTCTGAAAATTATCGAAAGAATTGGCGCCAAATCATGACCATTTTAACCATACAGTAGTTCATTCTTACTATTTTTGGGAATCGTACGAAAATCTTCTTTTGCTTTAGTTCATATTGAACTTATGTGTACGGTCATTGAACTTTATACTCACGTTTAGTTCATAAAATTTATGAGACATACTTAAAAAAAGTAAGATTTCATTAAGCTGTGGAAAATTTCGATAAAAATAATAAAATTTAACTACAAGCAAATATTTTTTTTCCAATAAAAATATGTTAAATTTAGCGTTAGTTTAACTACGGAAATTTTTTTGTGTAGGGTGGAACACAATGTTAGTAAAAAACAAGTAAGGAAAGTCTAAAGTCGGGCGGGGCCGATTATATTATACCCTGCACCACTTTGTAGATCTAAATTTTCGATACCATATCACATCCGCTGGGTGCTATATATAAAGGTTTGTCCCAAATACATACATTTAAATATCACTCGATCTGGACAGAATTTGATAGACTTCTACAAAATCTACACGCAAAAAAATAATTCTTTCCTCCCAAACGAAATTTTAGACAAACAAAGTGCGTTTCTCATTTGCTTTTCGCTGTAAGGAAGTTTCTTTGGGAGAAAAGTATATACTTTTTATGATAAACGTTTATTCTTTTCCAGGATGTAAAAACAATTTCATAAAGACTAACTGAAAAAACAATCTTTTCTGGTTAATTGCATTTTTCTCACTTCCACGAGGTTTTTTGGTTCTAAGCACCTTTTTCTGTAATACAAACAATGTAGAAGAAATTATTCGATTTTATAAATTTTTAAAATTTTACCTTTCGCCTGGACTGAGAATCGAACCGCGGACCAAGCAATTTGTAAGGCAGCACACTATCCACTGAGCTACGTAGCTGTTATTGTCATCAATAGATAATTATCCATATAAGTTATATTAACATAGCATAGCTTGCGGCGCCCACGAGCCGATTAATCAAACTTTATTTAACAGAAACAAACATTTAGTTGGGCACCGTGGAGCAGTGGTTGCTACGTCCGCCGTGCATGCCAAGTGTCGTGGGTTCGAACCCTGCTTCGACCGAACACCAAAAAGTTTTTGTTTGTTTTTTTTTTTACATATTGTACAATTTCCTAGCAGGCTTTTCTGCAATGGACTGTAGTTGTATTTCAGTTAAAAGGCTCCAGGAAATGTAAGTAGGGTTGCCGCTTTTTACTACTACTATTTATCTTATATCTAAAATAGACTTTAATTCAATAATAATTCAAGTAATCAATTCAAGGGAAAAATTCATTTTTAACAATAGTAAACAATAAAACAAAATCAATCTGTTGTTGAAGTGGCATATATTCCAGATATGTTCGGAAGATTCCGAAAAGATGTTCAACATTACATAACATTACTATATTAAAATTCAGAAAATTCAGTCAGAAAAGAACAGTGCTTGATATAAACGAAATGGACTGTGTTGTTGGTTCAAAAATATTTTTTTTATTAAAAAAATAAAAATTTTGGTTGATGAAGGTTTAAAATTTTCGAAGAAATTCAAAAAAACTCCAACAAAAGAAAAACGTTTTCGGTACACGTTTTCCAAACGTTTTTTTTTCTTTGCGTGTATAAACTCAAACTTTAAGTCGGCTAGGGTGCATTAGTGGAACACAATGTTAGTAAAAAAACAAGTATATACGGCCGTAAGTTCGGCCAGGCCGAAGCTTATGTACCCTCCATCATGGATTGCGTAGAAACTTCATCTAAACACTGCCATCCACAATCGAATTACTTAAGTTGCGGTAACGCTCGCCGATGGCAAGGTATCTTAAAACCTCCTAACACCATCTTCTAAATTGTATGTAAGTCCATACGTGGTATATATTAAATAAAAAAAGATCGATCCAATACGTATATAATTCAGTTTGACAAAGTAGACATAAAATTTTGACAAAATTTTCTACAGAAATAAAATTTTAACAAATTTTTCTATAGAAATAAAATTTTCGCAAAATGTTCTATAGAAATAAAAATTTTGACAAAATTTTCTATAGAAAGAAAATTTTGACAAAAATTTCTACAGAAATAAAATTTCAACAAAATTTTCTATAGAAATAAAATCTTGGTAGATTATTTTTGGCTCGAGTGGCAACCATGATTATGAACCGAATAAAATTTTAACAAAATTTTCTCTAGAAATAAAATTTTGAAAAAATTTTCTATAGAAATAAAATTTTGACAAAATTTTCTATAGAAATAAAATTTTGGTAGATTATTTTTGGCTCTAGTGGCAGCCATGATTATGAACCGATATGGACCAATTTTTGTGTGATTGGACCAATTTTGGTATGGTTGTTAGCGACCATATACTAACACCACGTGCCTAATTTGAACCAGATCGGATGAATTTTGTTCCTCCAAGAGGCTCCGGAGGTCAAATCTGGAGAATATTTTATATGGGGGCTATATATAATTATGGACCGATATGGACCAATTCTGGCACGGTTGTTAGAGATCATATACTAACACCATGTTCCAAATTACAACCGGATTGGATGAAATTTGCTTCTCTTGGAGACTTCGCAAGCCAAATCGGGGGATCGGTTTATATGGGGGCTACATATAATTATGACCCGATGTGGACCAATTTTTGCATGGTTGTTAGAGACCATATACCAATATTATGTACTAAATTTCAGGCGGATCGGATGAAATTTGCTTTTCTTTGAGGCTCCGCAACCCAAATCTGGGGATCGGTTTATATGGGGGCTATATATAATTATGGACCGATGTGAACCAATTTTAGCATGATTGTAAGAGACCATATACCAACACCATGTACCAAATTTCAGCCGGATCGGATGAAATATGCTTCTCTTAGAGGCTCCACAAGCCAAATCTGGGGATCGGTTTATATGGGGGCTATATATAATTATGGACCGATGTGAACCAATTTTTGCATGGTTGTTAGAGACCATATACCAACATCATGTACCAAATTTCAGCCGGATCGGATGAAATTTTCTTCTCTTTGAGGCTCCGCAAGCCAAATCTGGGGATCGGTTTATATGGGGGCTATATATAATTATGGACCGATGTGAACCAATTTTTGCATGGTTGTTAGAGACCATATACCAACACCATGTACCAAATTTCAGCCGGATCGGATGAAATTTGCTTCTCTTTTAGGCTCCTCAAGCCAAATCTGGGGATCGGTTTATATGGGGGCTATATATAATTATGGACCGATGTGGACCAATTTTTGCATGGTTGTTAGAGACCATATACACACACTATATACCAAATTTCAGCCGGATCGGATGAAATATGCTTCTGTTAGAGGCTCCACAAGCCAAATCTGACGGTCCCTTTATATGGGGGCTATATGTAAAAGTGGACCGATATGGCCCATTTTCAATACCGTCCGACCTACATCGATAACAACTACTTGTGCCAAGTTTCAAGTCGATAGCTTGTTTCGTTCGGAAGTTAGCGTGATTTCAACAGACGGACGGACGGACGGACGGACGGACGGACGGACGGACATGCTTAGATCGACTCAGAATTTCACCACGACCCAGAATATATATACTTTATGGGGTCTTAGAGCAATATTTCGATGTGTTACAAACGGAATGACAAAGTTAATATACCCCCATCCTATGATGGAGGGTATAACAAGTGAGTAAAGTAGAAAGTCGGGCGGGGCCGACTATGTCATACCCTAAACCACCCCTACTGAATTAGTAAACATAAGCATTTGTGGGGTATCATTGGTATAGTTTTTGGAGAACATAAAGGGGGGTACATGTTTATGGGTGTCTTGTCACAATCTGAGCAGAAATGTCTAATATTAGGAGCTATAGTTTATTTTGCACCAAAAGAGTTAGTATGCCACTAATATTGAGTCCATTATTAAATAAAGAGGAAATCGGTCAATTAGTTGTGGGTAATAAATCCAAATTTCTGCAAATAGGGCAATATATTTATGTAAGAGCTACATGTAAGTCTAAATACGATCAGCTAGTACATCAAAATTTGAAATTTGAATAACATAGGTTAATAAATAAGAGTATTGTGGCCAAATATGACAAAATCGAGCGATGCATTTATATGGTACCTATATCTAAATGTGAACCGATTTGTATAATATTTTGCAGGTATGATTGATACCACATAAGGTCACTTTGTGTAAAATTTGAGTACGATCAGTTAATAAATGAGGCCCCTATGGTAAAAAATAAGGTTACTAGGGGCAAATTTTTCAAAATCGGGCGATACATATATATGGGAGCTATATCTAAATTTGAACCGATTTCGATTAAATTTTGCACATACAGTTAGTGCTATAGAAGATTACATTTAGCCAACCTTGGTTACGATCGGTTGATAAATAAGGGTTTTACGGCCAAATTTGGCAAAATCGGGCGATGCATATATATGGGAGCTATATCTAAATTTGAACCGATTTCGATGAAATTGCGCACATACAGTTAGAGGTATAGAAGATTATATTTAGCCAACTTTGAGTACTATCGGTTGATAAATAAGGGTTTTACGGCCAAATTTGTCAAAATCGGGCGATACATATATATGAGAGCTATATCTAAATCTGAACCGATTTCGATTATTTTTGGCACATATTGTCAGTACCATAAAAGATTAGAGAAGGCCAAGTTTGAGTAAGATCGCTTAATAAATAAGGTTTTTATGGCCAAATTTGGCAAAAACGGGCTATACATATATATGGGAGCTATATCTAAATCTGAACCGATTTCGAAGAAATTTTGCAGACTTAAAGGGTGATGAAAAAGTTTACAATGTGCAAAATTTGATGACGATCGGTTTGTAAAAAAGCTCAACGTGACTCCATTTGTCGAAATCGGGCGATACATATATATGGGAGCTATATCTAAATTTGATCCGATTTCTTCCAAATTCACTAGCGTTCGTCCTTGTGCCCAAAAAACACCCTGTACCAAATTTCATCGAAATCGGTTAATAATTGCGACCGGAATCCTGTGAACAACAAATACATGGACAGACGGACTGACGGACACCAAGCGCTAGATTGACTCAGGAGGTGATTCTGAGTCGATCGGTATATATTTTATGGGGTCTAAAATCAATATTTCTGGTAGGCACATTTTTTGGCCGATCAAACTTATTATACCCTGACCACTATGTGGTTTAGGGTATAACAAGTAAGTAAAGTCTAAAGTCGGACGGGCCGACTATATTATACCCTTCACCACTATGTAGACAAATATTTGTGTTACCATCTCAAGTACTTCAAATTTGCTGGGAGCTATATAAAGGAGACAATTTGTTTACTTCTACAAAATCTCTAGAATTACAATTTAGTTAGAATAATAATTCTGCTATCTACACGGATGAAAAAGGCTGTTTTTCATATGTTTGGCTATAAACATTATATGTTTGGAACACAAATTTTTAAACACAATATTTTTGAGTGCAAGCATATAATGTTCATAAACTAGCATAACATGTTTGAGACATATATGTTAATATGTTAGAACATATTATGTTTGGGACATAAAATGTTTGTAAATATAAAATGTTTGGATGCAAACATATATTAATTTAGAAATAGCCTATAAACATATATGTGTTTAGTAGCTTGGAGCGCTATTTAACAGGGAGCGATATTGAATTAAGTTGGTGGTTGTTGCTTGTTATTACAAAATTAACATTTTATTTTTCCTTGGGCAATTGATCAGCTACTTCTTTGATCCTTACAAACTGTGTGGTCCGCTGTTCGAATCCCCGTCCGGCAAAAGGTAAAATTAAAATAAAAAAAAATCATACAATTGAATAATTTCTTCTACAATGTTTGTATTACAGAAAAAGGTGCTAAGAACTAAAAAATCTCGTGGAAGTGAGAAAGATGTGGGGGAATATACAATTGGGCAGAAACAAAATTTTGAGCATTCAGGTCGAAAACCTATGTTGTTAGCACCTATATTACCTGTTTATTTTCATAATTCGTTATGATTGTAAATATATAAATAAATAAATAAAATTTTGAGCACAATATTGTTTGGGAGAATTTTTTTAAGCATATAATATTTTTGGGTGCAAAATGCTTCCAAACATATTATATGTTCACATAATAACATATTGTTTTTTGGAAGACAACATTATTGAATTTGGATGCAAAAATACAAAATGTTTGAAACTTAGACTACCGAAACATATATTGTTTAGACTAATATGCTTTCAAACATATTATATATTGGAAGAGATCAAACATATAAATGTTTGGGCAATACCCAAAAATGTAAATGCTTGAAGCAAAATATGTTTGAGAGAATATGTTACAGAAGCGATTTTTTGTGAGCGTGTATGCGAAATTTCACGTAAATGGGAGTATAACTTTGGGCCCTCTGGTTATATGAGTGCAAATCGGACATAAGATATATATGGGAGCCATATCTAAGTCTGAACCGATTTCAACCAAATTTGGCACAATTTCCGATACTACTAAACGTACTCCTTGTGAGAAATTTGAAGCAAATCACGGCAAAACTCGGAATTTTGAGGCCATATAAGTTCAATTCGGACGAAAGATATATATGGGAGCTATATCTAAATCTGAATCGATTTTGATCATATTTGGCAAATACAATAGTATCGTTAAAAGTACCGCTTGTGCAAAATTTGAAGTAAGTCAGGGCAAAACTCTGGCTTTTGAGACCATATAAGTCCAAATCGGGCGAAAGATATATATGTGAGCTATATCTAAATCTGAACCGATTTTAACAAAATTTGATACACTTATCGATACTATTAAACGTACCCCTTGTGCAAAATTTGAAGCAAATCAAGGCAAAACTCTGGCTTTTGTGGCAATATAAGTTCAAATCGGACGAAAGACATATATGGGAGCTGTATCTAAATTTGGACCGATTTCAAAACCAAATTTGTGCAAAATTTCAACTAAATCGGAGTTGAAAATTGGCCTCTGTGGTCATATGAGTGTAAATCGGGCGAAAGCTATATATGGGAGCTATATCTAAATCCGAACCGATTTCAATAAAATTTGGCACACTTGACTACACTACTAATTGTACTCCTAGTGCAAAATTTCAACCAAATTGGGGTAAAACTCTGGCTTCTGGGACCGTATTAGTCCATATCGGGCGAAAGATATATATGGGAGCTATATCTAAATCTGAACCGATTTCAATAAAATTTGGCACACTTGACTATAGTACTAATTGTTCTTCTTGTGCAAAATTTTAAGCAAATTAGGGTAAAACTCTGGCTTCTGGGGCCATATAAGTCCATATCGGGCGAAATATATATATGGGAGCTATATCTCAATCTGAACCGATTTCTACCATTTGTATAGGAGGGCCAATATAAAGGCAATTAATAACGATTTAATATTAAGCAATGATCTACCATTTGATTCTTCCATTTCCAAAAAAGACCTGGTTACGAGAATAAATCTAAATAAAAACTTGTACTGGTGGATAATTAATTAACACAAACTCTCTTTTGTATCTCTCCTAACATCTTTTTCTTTTTTTTTCTTCTTTTCATATATAGTAAAAATTCAAGTAATGTTTTTATAAGTTTTTTATTACATAAAAAAATGTTATCGATCTCTCAACACTAAATATTTACAAGTGATAATATTTTCTATTCAATTAAATCAATTATTGTATATATAATGTACTTGAGTATCCAATTTATGGACTATGTATTTTATCATATATAACTCATAAGAAATCTATTTTTGTTTATTTATAGTTGTACAAACTGTAACCACAAGTCAATAAACCGAAAATAAACATTAAAAAAAAACTGAACCAAAATCAATATGGTTCTATTCTGAGCCAAAACACATACTTGTGCCAAATTTGAAGTCGATTGGACTAAAACTGCGACCTAGACTTTGATTACAAAAATGTGTTCACGGACAGACGGACATGGCTTTATCGGCTCAGGAGCCCACCATGAGCATTTTTGCCAAAGACACCATGTGTCTATCTCGACTCCTTCTGGGTGTTGCAAACATATGCACTAACTTATAATACCCTGTTCCACAGTGTGACGCAGGATATAATTAAATAAAACAAGGCTGACTAAATACATATATAAGCCACAGCAATTCTTGATCGGTTTATACACAGAAGTCTATAATTATGAACCTATATCAACCAATTCGTGTATGGTAATTAAAAGACCAAATTCAACGTAACTGGATGAAATTTGTTCCTCCATGATGTTCCAGAAGTAAAATTTTGAGGGTAAGTTTATATTAGGGCTATATAGAATTATGAACCGATATGGACAATTTTTGCATGATTATGTGCTTGGACTTATGATTTAAGTTTATATTAGGGCTATATAGAATTATGAACCGATATGGACCAATTTTTGCATGATTATGTGGTTGGACTTATGATTTAAGTTCTTTAATGAATTTTTAGTTTGATAACTAAAGCTCCTTTATTATTTGGTGGAGTCTGATTTTTAGTGTATTTAATTAAATAGTAATTGATATTAAAAATATTCTTTCATATATGAATATCTCAATTACCCTGCAAAAACCCGTCGCCAAAAAGGCAAGAGAAGCTATGAATTTAACATGGACATAGCATCACTTCTTAACGTGTGATTCGAATTCAGTGTTTTGGATGCGAATTAACAAATTTTGTAATATTTTTCCAAATAAATAATTTTTAAAATTTTTGTTTTTTATCATTTCTACCGCATTTCTACATTTCTCTGAAACGTTTGACCTCGAATATTTTAAAAAATTATCGATTTTTCCAGAATGGATTTGGCATTTTTGCGACAAAATTTGAATAATTTGTACCATTTTATTAATTCTTGCTCTGTTTATAACCTATGATGATTTAACCTATGATTTTTTATTCAAAGGATGGGTGGTAAATTAACATTGTCATTCCGTTTGTAACAGATCGAAATATTGCTCTAAGACCCCATAAAGTACATATATTCTGGGTCGTGGTGGAATTCTGAGTCGATCTAAGCATGTCCGTCCGTCCGTCTGTTCAAATCACACTAACTTCCGAGCGAAACAAGCTATCGACTTGAAACTTGGATAAGTAGTTGTTATTGATGTATTTCGGATGGTATTGCAAATGGGCCATATCGGTTAACTTTTACATATAGCCTCCATATAAACCGACCCCTATATTTGGTTTGCAGATCCTCTTGGAGGAGCAAAATTCATCCGATCCGGTTGCAATTTTTTACGTGGTGTAAGTATATGGTACCTAACAACCATGCAAAAATTGGTCCACATCGGTTCATAATTATATACAGCCCCCATATAAACCGATCCCCAGACTTGACCTCCGGAGCCTCTTGGAGGAGCAAAATTAATCTGATCCGGTTGAAATTTGGTACGTGGTGTTAGTATATGGTCTTTAACAACCATGCAAAAATTGGTCCAAAAATTGAAATTTTGTACGTGGTGTTAGTATATGGTCTTTAACAACCATGCAAAAATTGGTCTATATCGGTTCATAATTATATATAGCCCCAATATAAACCGATTCCCAGATTTGACCTCCGGAGCCTCTTGGAGGAGCAAAATTCATCCGATCCGGTTAAAATTTGGTACGTGGTGTTAGTATATGGTCTCTAACAACCATGCAAAAATTGGTCCATATCGGATCCCCAGATTTTAAATCCAGAACCTCTTGGAGGAGAAAAATTCATCCGTTTCGGTTGAAATTTGGTACATTGGGCTAGTATATGGCCTTTAACAGTCATGCGAAAATTGGTCTATATCGGTCTACAGTTGTATATTGCCGATCGCCAGTCACACAAAAATTGCTCCATATCGTCAAAAATAATCTACCAACATTTGATTTCTATAAAAAATTTGGTCAAAATTTTATTACTATAGAAAATTTTGTCAAAATTTTATTTCTATAGAAAATTTTGTCAAAATTTTATTTCTATAGGAAATTTTGTCAAACTGAATTATATACGTATTTTATCGGCTTCTTTTGTTTAATATACGAGTATACCCCGTATGGACTAACTTACAATTTAGAAGACGGTGTTAAGAGTTTTAGGATACCTTACCATCTGCAAGTGTTACCGCAACCCAGGTAATTCGATTGTGGTCTTTAGTAGAAGTTTCTACGCAATCCATGGCGGAGGCTACATAAGATTCGGCCTGGCCGAACTTACGGCTGTATATATTTGTTATAAAATAAACAATTAATTGTACCTATAACTTCAGTGTAATAATTTTTAGCTAGAGGGCTATTTTACCCCCTAGGAAAATTGTCAAAACGGAATATTCATTGTTTCGCTGATTGATTTTAGACCCCATAAAATATGTACCGTTCTATTAAGAATCACCCCAGGGTCGATCTAACGCTTCTTGTCCGTCCGTCTGACAATGTATTTGTTGTTCGCAGATTTTCGGTCGCAATTATTAATCGATTTTGATGAAATTTGGTACAAAGCGATTTTTTGGCACAAACTATTGAGAGCTATTGAATTTGGAAAAAATCGAATCAAATTTAGATATATCCCCCATATATATGTATCGCCCGATTTGTCCAAATTAGGCCATAACACTCTTATTTATTAATCAATTTTACTTAAAGTTTGATGTATTAGCCGATCATATTTACACTTACATGTAGCACTTACATAAATATATTGCACTATTTTGGATTTATTACCCAACTTATTGAGCGATTTACTCTTTTTTAATGATGGATGTAATATTATTGGCATACTAACTCTGTATGTGCAAAATCAACTATAGCTCCTAATATCAGACATTTATGTTCAGATTTTGATAAAATTCCCATAAATATGTACCCCGTAATGTTCTTAAATATGGAAATAGGGTTTATTTCCCAAACCTATTTCAATGATACGCCACAAATGGTTATGTTTACATATTCAGTGGGGCTGATTTAGGGTATGGTATAGTCAGTCTAGAGCTGCAAAACTATCGATAGTCGCACCATTCGATATTTTCGATAGTTTCAATAAAAACAATCGATAGTATCGATACTATCGGATTTTGTGCAATAACTTATTATTTCCGATTTGAAATCTTTTTCGTTAAACAAAAGTATGATCATGTTTCTTGTGCGATTGAAATTCACATTTTATTATACCCTGCGTCACACTGTGGAACAGGGTATTATAAGTTAGTGCATATGTTTGCAACACCCAGAAGGAGAC
Organism: Haematobia irritans; assembly: GCF_050003625.1. Taxonomy (NCBI): domain Eukaryota; kingdom Metazoa; phylum Arthropoda; class Insecta; order Diptera; family Muscidae; genus Haematobia; species Haematobia irritans. The sequence continues at coordinate 114,489,835 of NC_134400.1, forward strand.
GAGATAGACACATGGTGTCTTTGGCAAAAATGCTCAGGGTGGGCTACTGAGTCGATATAGCCATGTCCGTCTGTCCGTGAACACATTTTTGTAATCAAAATCTAGGTCGCAGTTTTAGTCCAATCGACTTCAAATTTGCCACAAGTATGTGTTTTGGCTCAGAATAGATCCCAATTGGAAGAAATCGGTTCAGATTTAGATATAGCTCCCATATATATAATTCGCCTGATACGGACTTATATGGCCCCAGAAGCCAGAGTTTTACCCTAATTTGCTAAAAATTGTGCACAAGAAGAACAATTAGTACTATAGTCAAGTGAGCCCAATTTTATTGAAATCGGTTCAGATTTAGATATAGCTCCCATATATATCTTTCGCCCGATATGGACTAATACGGTCCCAGAAGCCAGCATTTTACCCCAATTTGGTTGAAATTTTGCACTAAGAGTACAATTAGTAGTATAGACAAGTGTGCCAAATTTTATTGAAATCGGTTCAGATTTAGATATAGCTCCCATATATATCTTTCGCCCGATATGGACTAATACGGTCCCAGAAGCCAGAGTTTTACCCCAATTTGGATGAAATTTTGCACTAGGAGTACAATTAGTTGTGTAGTCAAGTGTGCCAAATTTTATTGAAATCGGTTCAGGTTTAGATATAGCTGCCATATATATTTTTCACCGATTAGGTCATAATTGGCGTGTATATCATCCGATCTTCCTCAAATTCCGTACATCCGAATATTTTATGAGTCTCGAAAAACTTGCAAAATATCAACCAAATCGGTTCAGATTTAGATATAGCTCCCATATATAGCTTTCGTCCGATTTACACTCATTTGCCCACAGAGGTCAATTTTTTGCTCCGATTTAGTTGAAAGATTGCATAGGGAGTAGAATTAGCATTATAACTATGCGTGCCAAATTTGGTTGAAATCGGTTCAGATTTGGAAATATCTCCCATATATAGCTTTCGCCCGATTTACACTCATATGACCACAGAGGCCAATTTTTAACTCCGATTTACTTAAAATTTTGCACAGGGAGTAGAATTAGCATTGTAGATATGCGTGCCAAATTTGGTTGACATCGGTTCAGATTTAGATATAGCTCCCATAAAGGGTGACACGGTCAAAATTTGGTCAATATAAACTTGACGTATTTCTTTCAATATTGCATTTAAAAAACCTGAACACCCCTCATTTTGAAGGTGTGTGTGTGTAGAATGTTGCTCCTATATTGATTTTGGAATTCACTCTTCAGTTGTCAAAATGCTGTCCAAGCAAGAAGAGCAGCGTATCAAAATTTTGCTCGCGCATCACGAAAATCCGAGCTACTCGCACGCAAAGCTGGTAAAATCGCTAAAAGTTGCCAAATCAACCGTTACAAATGTAACTAAAGTGTTTGGGGAACGTTTGTGGACAGCCAGGAAGTCTGGATCGGGAGGAAATCGAAAACCGGAAGCCGCTGAGACGACAAAGAGAGTTGCCGGTAGTTTCAAGCGAAACCCTAACCTCTCTCTCCGAGATGCCGCAAATAAGCTGGGTGTATCGTCTACAACCGTGCATCGAACCAACAAACGAGCCGGACTATCGACTTACAAGAAGGTAGTGACTCCAAATCGCGATGATAAACAAAATACGACGGTCAAAGCGCGATCCCGGAGGCTGTACACGACGATGCTTGACTGCGTGGTAATGGACGACGAAACTTACGTCAAAGCCGACTACAAGCAGCTTTCGGGACAGGAGTTTTATACGGCAAAAGGAAGGGGAAAGGTAGCAGATATTTTCAACCACATAAAACTGTCAAAGTTCGCAAAGAAATATCTGGTTTGGCAAGCCATCTGTACCTGTGGCTTGAAAAGCAGCATTTTCATAGCTTCCGGGACTGTCAACCAAGATATTTACGTGAAAGAGTGTTTGAATAAACGTCTGCTGCCTTTCCTGAAGAAACACGGTTGTTTCGTACTGTTTTGCCCGGATTTGGAATCTTGCCATTACGGTAAAAAGGCCATGGAGTGGTACGCCGCCAACAACGTGCTGGTGGTTCCAAAGGACAAGAACCCTCCCAACACGCCAGAGCTCCGCCCAATTGAGCAATACTGGGCTCTTGTCAAGCGGAACCTAAAGAAGACCAAAAAACTGCTAAGGACGAGCAGCAGTTCAAGGCAAACTGGCTTTCTGCGGCGAAGAAGGTGGACAAGGTGGCTGTACAAAATCTGATGGCAGGTGTCAAGCGTGAGGCCCGGCAATTCGGATTTTGAAAAGTGAAAGCCTAACTGAATATTTTTCCTGAATTTTATACTAATTGAACTTGAAAAAGAAATTTAACTTGATTTTTTAAATAAACGATTTCACCGATTTACACGCGTTTTCCCTTGACTTGGCCTCTAAGAGAAGCATATTTCATCCGATCCGGCTGAAATTTGGTACATGGTATTGGTATATAGTCTCTAACAATCATGCAAAAATTGGTCCACAGCGGTCCATAATTATATATAGCGTCCATATAAACCGATCCCCAGATTTGGGTTGCGGAGCCTCAAAGAGAAGCAAATTTCATCCGATCCGGCTGAAATTTGGTACATGGTGTTGGTATATGGTCTCTAAAAACCATGCAAAAATTGGTCCACATCGGTTCATAATTATATATAGCCCCCATATAAACCGATCCACAGATTTGGCTTGCGAAGTCTCCAAGAGAAGCAAATTTCATCCAATCCGGTTGTAACTTGGAACATGGTGTTAGTATATGATCTTTAACAAGCGTGCCAGAATTGGTCCATATCGGTCCATAATTATATATAGCCCCCATATAAAACATTCTCCAGATTTGACCTCCGGAGCCTTTTGGAGGAGCAAAATTCATCCGATCCGGTTCAAATTAGGAACGTGGTGTTAGTATATGGTCGCTAACAACCATACCATAATTGGTCCAATCACACAAAAATTGGCCCATATCGGTTCATAATCATGGTTGCCACTAGAGCCAAAAATAATCTACCAAAATTTTATTTCTATAGAAAATTTTGTCAAAATTTTATTTCTATAGAAAATTTTGTCAAAATTTTATTTCTAGAGAAAATTTTGTTAAAATTTTATTCGGCTCATAATAAAATTTTCATCATTGTCAAAATTTTATTTCTATAGAGCATTTTGTCAAAATTTTATTTCTATAGAAAATTTTGTTCAAATTTTATTCGGTTCATAATCATGGTTGCCACTCGAGCCAAAAATAATCTACCAAGATTTTATTTCTATAGAAAATTTTGTCAAAAGTTTATTTCTATAGAAAATTTTGTTAAAATTTTATTTCTGTAGAAATTTTTGTCAAAATTTTCTTTCTATAGAAAATTTTGTAAAAATTTTTATTTCTATAGAAAATTTTGTGAAAATTTTATTTCTATAGAAAATTTTGTTAAAATTTTTTTCTGTAGAAAATTTTGTCAAAATTTTATGTCTACTTTGTCAAACTGAATTATATACGTATTGGATCGATCTTTTTTGATTTAATATATACCACGTATGAACTTACATACAATTTAGAAGATGGTGTTAGGAAGTTTGAAGATCCCTTGCCATCGGCAAGCGTTACCGCAACTTAAGCAATTCGATTGTGGATGGCAGTGTTTAGAAGAAGTTTCTACGCAATCCATGATGGAGGGTACATAAGCTTCGGCCTGGCCGAACTTACGGCCGTATATACTTGTTTTTTACTAACATTGTGTTCCACCCTAGTGCATTAGCCATCTTAAATTTTAAGTCTATAGTTTTTGTAAAAGTCTATCAAATTCTGTCCAGATCGAGTGATATTCAAATGTATGTATTTGGGACAAACCTTTATATATAGCCCCCAACACATTTGACGGATGTGATATGGTATCGAAAATTTAGATGTACAAAGTGGTACAGGGTATAATACAGTCGGCCCCGCCCGACTTTAGACTTTCCTTACTTGTTTTAAAATAATATATTTTTAGACATTAAAATAAATCAGAATTGTTATTTTTTATGCCCTCCACCATAGGATGGGGGTATATTAACTTTGTCATTCCGTTTGTAACACATCGAAATATTGCTCAAAGACCCCATAAAGTATATATTCTGGGTCGTGTTGAAATTCTGAGTCGATCTGAGCATGTCCGTCCGTCTGTTGAAATCACGCTAACTTCCGAACGAAACAAGCTATCGATTTGAAACGTGGCACAAGTAGTTGTTATTGATGTAGGTCGGATGGTATTACGAATGGGCCATATCGGTTCACTTTTACGTATAGCCCCCATATAAACCGATCCCCAGATTTGGCTTGCGGAGCCTCTAAGAGAAGCAAATTTCATGCGATCCGGTTGAAACTTAGTACCTGGTGTTAGTATTTGGTCTCTAACAACCATGCAAAAATTGGTCTATATCGGTTCATAATTATATAATGGCCCCCATATAAACCGACCCCAGATTTGACCTCCGGAGCCTCTTGAAGTAGCAAAATTCATCCGATCCGGTTGAAACTTGGTACATTTCGCTAGTGTATGGCCGATAACAACCATGCCAAAATTGGTCCGTATCGATCTATATTATATATAGCCCTCAAATAAACCGATCCTCAATCACAGAAAAATCACGATTGCCAATCGAGCCAAAAATAATCTTCTAATATTTTATTGCCATAAAAAATTTTGTCAAAATTGTATATTTCTATGGAAAATTTTATTTCTATAGAAAAAATTTTCAAAATTTTATGTCTTAATGAAATTTAGTCAAAACATAATTTCTATACAAAATTTTGCCAAAAATTTATTTCTTTAGAAAATTTCGTCAAAATTTTATTTCTGCAGAAAATTTTGTCAAAATGTTATTTCTATAGAAAATTATGAAGCATTTCCTAGTTGGAGAGGAATATGTTGCAAAATCTTGCAAACATCAAGAAATCTACCAATTTACCAAACAGTAAAAAATCTGCCATAATAGGTAGACTCGTGATCATACGAGTAATCGTATATAGTTCCCATATAAAGCGACCCCCATATTTCAATTCTGGCTATATAATTACAGCACAAAAGTTCATATCGGTTCGTAATTATTTCTTCCTTATATATACCGGTCAAGAACTGATATAGACGTATTTAATCGACCTTTCTTTTGTTTAATATATAAATAGTCCGCATGGACTAACTTACAATTTAGAAGATGATGTTAAGAAGTTTTAAGATGCCTTGCCATCGGCCGCAACCCAAGTAATTTAATTGTGGATGACCGACTTTAGTAGAAGCTTCTACGCAATGCATGGTGGAGGGTACATAAGATTCGGCCTGGCCGAACTTACGGCCGTATATACTTGTTGGTTTATTTCTTCGATAGTATCGCTATCGGAAAATAAATATCGATAGTACCTTAAAAATAAAACTACCGATACTATCGATAGTGCTATCGATAGTTTTGCAGCTCTAAGTCGGTCCCGCCCGACTTTTTATACCCTAAACCACATAGTGGTCAGGGTATAATAAGTTTGATCGGCCAAAAAATGTGCCTACCAGAAATATTGATTTTAGACCCCATAAAATATATACCGATCGACTCAGAATCACCTCCTGAGTCGATCTAGCGATTGGTGTCCGTCCGTCCGTCTGTCCATGTATTTGTTGTTCACAGGATTCCGGTCGCAATTATTAACCGATTTTGATGAAATTTGGTACAAGGAGTTTCTTGGGTACAAGGACGAACGCTATTAAATTTGGAAGAAATCGGATCAAATTTAGATATAGCTCCCATATATATGTATCGCCCGATTTCGACAAATGGGGCCACGTTGCGCGTTTTTTCAAACGGATCGTCACCAAATTTGGCAAAAGGTAATCTTTTCCATCGCCCTTCAAGTCTGCACAATTTCATCCAAATCGGTTCAGATTTATATATAGCTCTCATATATATGTATCGCCCCATTTTCCCAAATTTGGCCACAAAACCTTTATTTATCAACCGATCTTACTCAAATTTGGCTAAATGTAGTCTTCTATAGCATTAACTATATGTGCAAAAAATCATCGAAATCGGTTCAGATTTAGATATAGCTCCCATATATATGTATAGCCCGATTTTACCAAATTTGGCCATAGAACCCTTATTTAGTAACCGATCTTACTAAAAGTTGGCTAGACCCAGTCCTCTATAGTACTAACTATATGTGCAAAATTTCATCGAAATCGGTTCAGATGTAGATATAGCTCCCATATATGTATCACCCGATTTTGAAAAATTCTCCCCTAATAACCTTATGTTTGACCATACAGGCCTCATTTCTTAACTGATCTTACTCAAATCTTGCCCAAGGTAACCTTTTGTGGTATTAATCAAACCCGCAAAATATTATGCAAATTGCTTCAGATTTAGATATAGCTTCCATATATATGCATCGCTCCATTTTCCCAAATTTGGCCATAGTACTCTTATATATTAACCAATGTTACTCAAATTTCAAATTTTGATGTACTAGCCGATCGTACTTATACGTACTTGTAGCTCTTACATAAGAATATTGCTCGATTTTTAAAAATTTGTATTTATTACCCACACTAATTTAACGATTTTCTCTTTTTTAATAATGGGCTCAATATTTGTGGCATACTAACTCCGTAGGCGCAATATCAACACAGCCAGTGTTGCTAGAAGTAGGGGAAGTTCCCTATACACACAAAAAAATTTCACGAAAATTTGTCCAATTAAAATTTTAATTGAGTTTTAAAAAATTTAATTGATTCAACAAATTTTTTTATTGAAACAAAAATCAATCACAAAAATAATAGTATCAGTTAATTTATTAATTGGATCAATTAACTTTTTAATTGACCTTCAATTAATTTTTTAATTGATACTATCATTTCTGTAACTGAAGACATTTCAATTAAAAATTAATTGGATCAATTAATTTCGTGATTGAATCAGAACAAAAATTTTTTTGTGTGTATGTAGGGTTTTTCTAATATTTAGCGTCTTGTAGGGACGTAGGGCCACAATATAGGACATTTTCATTCAACACAATTTGCAATAATTTTTACATTTTGGTGGCTCTAGAGGAGGAAATTAGAAGCCGGCAAGGCTTGATCTTTAACAATGTGTGGTAAACTTTATTCCTATAGAAAATTTTGTCAACATTTTATTTCTATAGAACATTTTGTCAAAATTGTATTTCTATAGATTTTTTTTTTTCAAAATATTATTTCTATAAAAAATTTTCTCAAAATTTTATTTCTGTGGAATTTTTTTTCAAAATTTTATTTCTATAGAATTTATTGTCAAAATTTTATTTCTATAGAAAAATTTCTCACAAAAATTTATAGAAACTTTTTCCAAAATTTTATTTTTATAGAGATTTAACAAAAAAGATTACTAATTTGGGTAGAATTCTACCAACTGTGGCAACCGTTGTGGTAATACAGATTTATATTCTAAGTTTTATACATTGCATATTCATGTTTTAAGATAATAAAGTACTTAGAACCATTTTTGTTTTGTAAAATTTTTTAAATTCAACGAAAAATATAGTAGGGAAAATTGTTTGGGAATGTATGGGAAAGTAGGGAACTTTTTTTGTCCTTGTAGGGTAAACCGAACATTTTCCGTGGCAACATTGACTATGAGCTATAGTCAGATTGACACAAAGCACCCATAGACATGTACCCCTTAATTTTCTTAAATATGCAACTGCGGTTTATCTCCCAGACCTATATGTTACCCAAAAATGCTTATGATTACGAATTCTGTAATGGTGGTTTAGGGTATGATATAGTCTGCCCCGCCCGACTTTCTACTTTACTTACTTGTTTCTTGTTCTATTTGTTTTAAATAAAATGTTCCAGTGTCAAAAGAAAATATTTTTCGTGTAAAATTACGTTCCTCAGAAAGGAAACTCTTCTTTCATTGTGGTTTCTTATAAAATTTTTGAAAATATTTCACTTTTATTCAGCAAATCGCAAAACATACCTAATAATTGTTTGGTAAATTAATGCGATAAGCCTTCGCCTTTCCAAATTGAATTGAGTCATCGGATATGTTCGAATAGCACACCTGAAGTAATATATTAACAACTTATAAAGATAAGCTCTGGAATATAGCTTAGCCCTTTACGGGAATTTAGGCTAGCATTTTCATAATACATGAAACGAATAAAACTTGGACATCAACAGCATTTATAATAGATCTATAAAAAAAAAATACCAAGAAAATATGAATAAGAAGAAACGCTATACAAACATAGAAATTAAACAAGGCAGTACAACAAAAGTAATGAGGTGAAAACAAAAACAATGTTTATTGCGGCCAAAGAGAGTTTAATGTAGGAAAAAAGAAATTCTGAGATGGCTCAAACAAGTCTGGTGGTAAGCGAAGTCATGGCCACAGATCAGTTGCAGACATTTGCTCGTACCAAGCAGTTGTGTGAAGACGCGTCGCGGTGTGAAATTGCTCAGTAACATAGCTTAACAAACAACCCATCCAACAAATCGACCACATCTTGGAGTAAAACGCGACTGCCCGAGTATCGTCTCTCAAAAGAAAATACACTCTCAGCAACAACTACAAAAAAGGTAATGAAGAAAGTCTAAGAAAAACAAGTAAACGAAAGAAAGAGTGGTGGTACAGTGGAACCTAACTCAAGCCCCATTGAATGTAGCAACTGTGACTGAGCAGTCTGCGCATGCGCGGCCGCAATTAACATGTTGAGCTATCAACACTACTACCACTGCTTCTTTGCTTGTTTTTTTTTTTTTTTTGTTAACAACGACAACAACAAACAATGGTGGCAACACCGTCAGTGTGAAAAACAACAATAATAACCATACGTGTGTACTCAACTCAATCGTACAAAATAAACATAGTGTGGCAGACGGTCTACTTAACACTAAAAACCGCTAGAGAAAAGTATCTACATTATCAGTCGTGCTATATGCGGCCAGGTGAAAAGTTGTGCTTAAACCCAAACGGATTAAAATAAATTTGATCACTGTGCGCATACCAATACCAAACCCACAGTGGTTAATCAAATTCAATTATTAGCAATTCATAGTTTTCACAAAATTGCTAGCACGCCAAAAGGGATATTTATTATACAAAAAAAAAATCAAAAACTGTGTATTTAAATCAACAAAAGGTATTTAACCTGAAATGGATATTTAATTCAATTAATATTTAAAAAACAAAACATCGAATTCAATTTATTAATAATTCATTAATAAACTAAAAAAGACATTATGAAAATGTACTCTCTGCAATCTAAAGTAGTATCTTGACATATATATATCAGAGTGGACCGACTACATAAATTCTGTCAACAAATTTGAGACCTGATTACAAAACCAGTTAACTACAAATTAGCACAAAGAAAGTGCTATATTGTGATATTCTCCACTCTGTTAATAGTGTGCATGGGTGTATGAGTGTGCTTTTGTGTGATTGAGTGTTAGTGAGTGAATTTGAATGTCATTCATACGAAATTATAACAACTACTATAACGAAAAGAGATTTTCCATTGAAAATTTCATGAAGTAAACTTTATGGAATAATGAACTTAATAACTATAACTGTTTAATTAAATAAATATTTAATGATAAATCTAAAGCCGCCAAATGGCTATATAAACAAATTATTTATCATTCATTATAATGCGAAAATTTATGATTATGATAACATTAAAAACATAACAATATTCAAATATTAACACAAATTTCTATACACGCAAAGAAAAAAAACGTTTGGAAAACGTGTACCGAAAACGTTTTTCTTTTGTTAGAGTTTTTTGAATTGCTTCGAAAAGTATACACTTTTATCACCAAAAAAATTCGTTTGTTACAAAATTTTTATTATTTCAATAAAAAAAGTTATTTTTGAACCAACAACACAGTCCATTTCGTTTATATCAAACACTGTTATTTTCTAAATTTAGGTCTTTAATAAGACACATTTTACAGTTCATAGTAAAAATTTAATATAGTAGAATGTAATGTTGAACATTTTTTCGGAATCTTCCGATCATATCTGGTATATAAGTAAAAAAAAAAAAAACTTTGGTCGAAGCAGGGATCGAACCCACGACCCTTGGTATGCAAGTCAGACGTAGCAACCACTGCTCCACGGTGCCCAACTAAATGTATTTTTCTTTTAAATAAACTTTGTTTAATCGGCTCGTGGGCGCCGCAAGCTATGCTATATAAATATAACTTAGTTATATGGGTAATTGTCTATTGATGACAATAACGGCTACATGGCTCAGTGGATAGTGTGTTGGCTTACAAATTGCATGGTCCGCGGTTCGATTCTCCGTCCAGGCGAAAGGTAAAAAAAATTTTAAAAATTTATAAAATCGTATAATTTCTTCTACATTGTTTGTGTTACAGAAAAAGGTGCTAAGAACTAAAAAACTTCGTGGAAGTGAGAAAGATGTGAGGGAAAATGCAATTAGCCAGAAAAAAAATTTTTGAGTTAGTCTTTATGAAACTGTTTTTACATCCTGGAAAAGAATAAACGTTTATCACAAAAAAAAAAATATACTTTTCTTCCAAATACACTTCTGTTCAACGAAAAGCAAATGAGAAACGAACTTTGTTTGTCTAAAATTTCGTTTGGGAGGAAAGAATTATTTTTTTGCGTGTATGTGGTAGATGAGTTTTGTGTTTAAAAAAATTCTTTAAAATTCTTTGGATGTAAGCATTGCTATAGATTCGAATGTATTTGTCCGTAAAGAAAATTTTCCATGATAAAATGATTTTTTTTCTTTGCTCAAACGTTATTTTGTAGATATACTAATTTTGTCTACTAAATAACCTTTGAGCCAAATAAAAAAAAATCCTTTTATCATGTAAGAAAATTCCTTTTATTATAAATTGCCAATTTTTAAATTAATAAAAACAATTTAGAAAATTATTTAATGGACAATTACAATTTCATTGCATTGAAAGAAGACTTTTCTTTTCTCAGCAACTAATTTTTAGAAAAACAAATTTTTTGGTCAGTGCTAAAAACACGTTGTCTTTTAAAATAAATAAAAAATATTAAATACAATCATTGCAATGTTTATCATAAAATTCGAATACATTGGCTCTTTATAACGAAGAGCAATTTCGTTTGCATAAAATTCATTCTGGGGGAAAGTATTTTTGAGTTGGGTGTTTGAAATCGAGATCTTTGATGTAGGATCATAGGAAATTGTGCGAATAAGGTACACTGATCAGTTTTTATACCCTCCACCATTGGATGGGGGAGGGTATAATCGACTTTGTCATTCCGTTTGTAGCGTCGAAATATTGCTCTAAGACCCCATAAAGTATATATATATTCTGGGTCGTGGTGAAATTCTGAGTTGACCTGAGCATGTCCGTCCGTCCGTCTGTTGAAATCACGCTAACTTCCGAACGAAACAAGCTATCGACTTGAAACTTGGCACAAGTAGTTGTTATTGATGTTGGTCGGATGGTATTGCAAATGGGCCAAATCGGTCCACTTTTACGTATAGCCCCCATATAAACGGACCCCCAAATTTGGCTTGCAGACCCTCTAAGAGAAGTAAATTTCATCCGATCCGGCTGAAATTTGATACATGGTGTTAGTATACGGTCTCTAATGGCCATGCAAAAATTGGTCGAAATCGGTCCATAATTATATATAGCCCCCATATAAACCGATCCCCAGACTTGACCTCTGGAGCCCCTTCGAAAAGTAAAAATCATCCGATTCGGTTGAAATTTGGTACGTGATGTTAGTATATGGTATCCAAGAACCATGCAGGAATTGGTTCATATCAGTCCATATTTATACACAGAGAATACAGATTGGTTGTGATAACCGAATTTATTGCCAACCTCATTTTGGAGGTTGTAGCAAATATCTGTTGGCAGTTGTGCCACCTGACTAATTCGGTCGACTCAATCGAATTATGGGAGATGCAACTAATACTCAATATGGTATTGATTGTGTTAACCTATGGAATTGGTCGTTACTACCTTCTTCATTCGGTTGCATTACCCAACCTAAATAGCACCTACAACCGAATTGCAAATTAATAGTTTTCCGAAAAATATTCTATTTTATTTAGATATATTTATTTTATTTAGATATTGATAGAGTATAAATTAAAATATTATATATCTATATATTAATATAAATGAAAATAAACGATTCCTTTAAACAGTTAAGTATCCGCGAAGGTTTTAGATGAAGCTCATGTAGCCTACTGCAGGATTGTCGAATGAACGGGCAACGCGAATATAACCGCTGGTAACTTAGAATCCATCAGAATTTTTACCTGACTCGCGGAATTGGGTATCCAAAAACCATTGTAGGTGTAATACATTACTGTATTACAGTCGTCAATACACAGAAATAAATGTTACTCATGACCAAGGACCTACATACATTAATTAAATTATCGCTTTAAAACATTTTTTGATATCTATAAAAAGAAAACCCATACTGACCATGTTCAGCGCATCAGATTTCAAACTGCAACTTTCATGGTAAAGGCTTTTGTGCAATTAAATGTCCAGTCTGGAGAGTAAATATTAAATATATTATCAGTGAAAATTACAGCAATTTGATCATAAAAATTTACCTTTAAGATGTTATTAAAATTATGCCCCTTTTATAGTCAAATTTTGATCATTGCCTCGTTTTTGACTTTTATAGGAAGAGGTTTTTGTTTTTTCCTCGACAACAAATATAAATAATTTGTCGTTGACAAATATTAAAATGAAAACCAAAAATATTTCCAATAACATTCGGTTTGTGCAACCGTATGGTTATGATGAGTACTGAATGAAAGTTGCAAAATGTTTTCTTGGTAGGTTGTATCAACCAATTTCCAATAAAATTATTCATAGTTGAAGCATTTGGTTAACCCAATCGTTTGTCTATTATCATAAATAACATTTTTTTGATACCGCTCCCAGATGGTCTTAGGAATAGAACCCATGTTGTAAATACAGAATATTTGTTTATACAGTTGATATTTCGTTCCATAATTAGAATGTTCATTATTACAACCGATTGCTAACCAATCTCTTTTCTGTGTGTATATAGCTCCCATATAAACCGATCACCAGATTTGACCTCCGTTGCCTTTTGGAGAAGCAAAATTCATCCGCTCTGGTTGAAATTTGGTACGTGGTGGTAGTATATGATATTTAACAACCATGCCAAAAGTGGTCCATATCAGTCCATAATCATATATAGCCCCCATATAAACCGATCCCGAGATTTGGTTTTGGAGCCTCTTGGAGGAGCAAATTTCATCCGAGTCAGTTGAAATTTCGTACATTGTGCTAGTATATGACCGTTAACAACCATGCCTAACTAGGTCCATATCGGTCTATAGTTATATATAGCCCTCAGATAAATCGATCCCCAATCACACAAAAATTAGTCCATATCAATAATTGTATATAGCCCCCATATAAGCGACCCCCATATTTCAATTCTGGCTCCCTACACGCTCACGAAAAATCGCTTCTGTAACATATACTCCCAAACATATTTTGCTTCAAGCATATACATTTTTGGCTATTGCCCAAACATTTATATGTTTGATCTCTTCCAATATATAATATGTTTGAAAGCATATTGGTCTAAACAATATATGTTTGGGTAGTCAATTTCCAAACATTTTGTATTTTTGCATCCAAATTCAATAATGTTGTCTTCCAAAAAACAATATGTTATTATGTGAACATATAATATGTTTGGAAGCATTTTGCACCCAAAAATATTATATGCTTAAAAAAATTCTCCCAACCAATATTGTGCTCAAAATTTTATTTGTTTATTTATATATTTACAATCATAATGAATTATGAAAATAAACAGGTAATATAGGTGCTAACAACATAGGTTTTCGACCTGAATGCTCAAAATTTTGTTTCTGCCCAATTGTATATTCCACCACATCTTTCTCACTTTCACGAGATTTTTTAGTTCTTAGCACCTTTTTCTGTAATACAAACATTGTAGAAGAAATTATTCAATTGTTTGTTTTTTATTTTTTTTATTTTAATTTTACCTTTTGCCGGACGGGGATTCGAACAGCGGACCACACAGTTTGTAAGGATCAAAGAAGTAGCTGATCAATTGCCCAAGGAAAAATAAAATGTTAATTTTGTAATAACAAGCAACAACCACCAACTTAATTCAATATCGCTCCCTGTTAAATAGCGTTCCAAGCTACTAAACACATATATGTTTATAGGCTATTTCTAAATTGATATATGTTTGCATCCAAGCATATTATATTTAAAAACATTTTATGTCCCAAACATAATATGTTCTAACATATTAACATATATGTCCCAAACATGTTATGCTAGTTTATGAACATTATATGCTTGCACTCAAAAATATTGTGTTTAAAAATTTGTGTTCCAAACATATAATGTTTATAGCCAAACATATGAAAAACAGTCTTTTTCATCCGTGTACGTACCGTGCAAAAGTCCATATCGATTCGTAATTATTTGTAGACTTACCTATACATACCTTTTTTGCCTAATATATACCACGCATGGACTAACTCACAATTTAGAAAACGATTTAAGATACCACAACCGAAGTAATTCGATTGTGGATGACAGTCTTTCGTAGAAGTTTTTACGCAATCCATGGTGGAGGGTACACAAGATTCGGCCTGGCCGAACTTACGGTCGTTTATACTTGTTTTTTCTTCTGCTGCTTCATATTTTACCAAAAATGATTTTTTCCCTTTTGGACAAACAAAATTGTTTTTTGTCTTTATAAAATGTTCTTCAAAGATTAATAGGACTTAATAGAGACAATGTTGTTAGAAATACTACACATTTATGCCTAAAGAAAATACTAAATAAAAAATAAAGCTTTGTTATGATTCAGATAAAACAAAACATTAATTTTCTTGCAAACGATATTTTTTTACAATTGCACCCAAAAAGAATTACATTCGTCCGCAATGAAATTTTAGACAAACGAAATTCCCATATTTTATAAAGCATTTTCTTTTAAAGCAAATAAACCCGAATTTATGATTCAATGGTTGTCTCTAAACTTTGTATTTGTATATTTAAAGAAATCTTTGTAGTGTTAAAAGAAAACGAATTCTATTTTTTAAATATTTTATTTTATAGAAAAATAAGTTCGAATTTATCACAACCCATAATCTTTAATATGCTCTATTTACTCTTAAAGAAAACATTTTAAAGTCCAAAAAAACAATTGCAATTGTTTGAAATTTCGTTCCTGAAAAGAAGCGGTGAATACAAATAAGGATACTTTTAAGACGCAATTCTCTTTTAAATTTGGGTTTTGTGTATTTGCTTCTAGGAAGCAAATTTTAATTTTTCGCCTTTTTAGCTTTTTTTCTTGATATGCTATCAAAGCCCTTTAAAAACTAATTAACGACAACTTTTTTTTCCAAATTCAGACTCGACTTTCAGTAGAAATTATGCTAAGTTTCAAGTAAAAAACTTCTTTAAAATAAAGTGTTGAAGAACATTTTTTGCTTTGTAGTCAAAATACAAAAATAAAGACAATTTCATTAAATTTAAAGAATTTTTCTGAATTATTAAAGTCAAGTTGACCTTAGCCCAAACATTTTTTCTTTCATGTTATGATACCCATTTTTAAGTGAAATCACTTAATTACATTGAAAAGTTTATTGACTTTTGGACAAGGAAAAAACTTTATATTAGAGAAATGCGTCTTCTATTCTAAGCAAAATTTGCATTCGTATTTTAACGACATGAAATCTTTGACCTCACGACAATATTTTTTTCAGTGTATCTAGAAAAATTTTAAATTCTTTTTATATTCTCAAATTTCAAGCACATACAAATTTCAACAAAGTCTATTTTGATTGATTACCATTTTATAATATAATCGTTTTTTTTGTGAATCGAGCATTCTGTAATCTTGTTTCATATTCCACAATTGTTTTTGCTTAAATCGAAATCTTACTAAACAACATCATCTTCACGAATATGTACTTCTTATCTTCAAAGTTGGATGTGCATGTGTTATCTTAATGTAGCTTAATTGAAATTCTCCAAAAAACCAACACCAATATAAGTTCCATTAGAGAAGGTCTTTTTGAACCTCAAGGATTTTATTTTTCAATAAAAAAAAGAACAAAGTTCTTCGTGCCCACTTCAACATAATTTAGACGAGTATATATACGTACATTCAAAACAAAAGTTTACTTGTATCCAAAGATTTTGACCTTCCCTTAAGAATTGTGGTATTGATTCCGAGCCAAAGATGCGGCTTCTTTAAAATAAAGACGACCTATCTGGTTTTAAATCTAGGACCAATAAAATTACAATTGGGATACAGATCTCATTTATCAAATTTTCATTCTCTTTTTGCGGTTTATTAATAAAACTACTCACGTACAAGATTAGGTTAGTTTAAATTGGCAGCCCGATTAAGTTTTAGGATCACTTAGACTATTCAGTCCATTGTGATACTCACGTACAAACAAATACCAGTTTAAAAATCCAACAAAAAAATATAACGAATACTGCTTTGTAAAAATTGTTTTCTTAATTCCAAAAAAAAAAAAAAAACTTTAAACTAAAGACGCTAAATCTTCAAAATAAGTCGTAGTCTATATTTGAAGCGTTTTTATCTTAAATCTAAAGTTTCAATATTTCAGCTAATTTAAGGACAATTTCTTTAAATCAAAAATGTGTTTCTTTACTTTAATGAAAATTAGCCTTAGATCAATGACATGCAACTTTAACGGTGGGACGCAAATTTACAAAACTTTTGTCCAAAATTTAATGAAAAAAAAATTTTGAAGCAATGATTATAGACTTTATTTTAATTGAAATTTCATCATTTTAAAGAAATTTTTCCTTAATATTTTGCAAATTTCGCATCCTAAAATTTAGGTTGCGTAATCTTTAATATCACGTAAATAATTTTTTTCAGTGTACGTATGGGATAGCTTCGGATACGTTCACTTTCAAAAACATATTTCATATCTTTATCCTTGTGCTCGACAAGTAATCCTTTCTGCATTTTTGAGGCATGTTGATGCACGCCAGCAAGAAAACCCAAGAAAAAAATCACCCCAGAAACATTTTAATTTACCCAAATGCATGAAATACTTGAATATGCACAAGGAGCATATTCATCTTTTATAACGGCAAAAGCCACCAGAGCCAAGTGAGAAAACGAACAAACCATTGCAAATAAATGCTCTTCTGGTTCAATATTTGTCCGTCTTTTAGTTAGTCTTTCCGTATATATTGTATGAATATCTGTCCGTCCAAATGTCTGTCTATGTGCAGCTCGTGCGTTAGCACAATTTTCCCATCTTTCGAATGGAAAACACCGCAATTTCTTTATTGGTTCGAATGAATGCAAGGCATCTATGCATAAAGTTTTCCAGAATTTTTTATATACCAGTAAAATAGACACACACCGCACACACTCGCGCGCATAAAATAAAGTCATAGAAAATTTGCACAAAACACTACCAACCGAAGAAAATCTCAACCAGAACCAGAACGAACAAAAGGAAATGCAGATTCGCAAAGTGCAACAATTCCAGCAAGTTGTAGTTGATTTGGAGCTAAGAAGAAATCGCATGAAAACCATTATCACTTCTAAAGAGTTGTTTTGTATTAGTGAAGTGGGTTTTTATTTACCGGTTTGATGGAAACAACTCCAGCACGTCTTTGCATAAGAAATCGCTATACCCTACAAACAGAATATGGCTAAATAGTTTTGGTCTATGTAAATTCTTAATTTATTTTGAAAAACGTCATAAATGTTTGTATCTTCCAACTCTCAAAAATAGTGAACCCACACTGAAAACAAAAATTGTCGTAAAGCCCAAGATTTCATGTCTTAGATCTAATACGCAAAACTTTAATTTAAAAGAGAATTGTGTCTTAAATTCTCCGCTTCTTTGGATCGAAATCAATACCATAATCAATAGTGTAAAGATAAAATCGATGGAACTTAGTAAATCTTTATGCTTTATTTGTTTTCCCCTTTTTATACCCTCCACCATAGGGTGGGGGGTATATTAACTTTGTCATTCCGTTTATCCCCCCCATAAAGTATATATATTCTGGGTCCTGGTGAAATTTTGAGTCGATCTAAGCATGTCCGTCCGTCCGTCTGTTGAAATCACGCTAACTTCCGAACGAAACAAGCTATCGACTTGAAACTTGGCACAAGAAGTTGTTATTGATGTAGGTCGGATGGTATTGCAAATGGGCCATATCGGACCACTTTTACATATAGCCCCCATATAAACCGACCCCTAGATTTGGCTTGCGGATCCTCTTGGAGGAGCACAATTCATCCGATCCGTTTGAAATTTGGTACGTGGTGTACGTATATGGTATCTAACAACCATGCAAAACTTGGTCCATATCTTTCCATAATTATATATAGTAGAGGTGTGCACGTGACACGAAATTGTCGTGACTCACGAAAGATTTCGTGATTCGTGCGTGAGTCGTGAGTCACGTCATGACAACAGCGTGAGTGTGCGTGAGCGTGATTAACAAACCAAAATGTCGTGCGTGAGCGTGAGTCACGAAAATAATATCTTCGTGAGTGTGCGTGAGTAAAGAATTACACTCACGAAAATATTCCTGCTCGCCAACATAAAACGCTTAAGAGTTAAATTCAATTACAATTTTAGTACACTTGGGATGTTACGAGTTTAATAACACTCTCGATTTTAATAATGCTCATGTTTTCAGACACTTCGGTAAGGTAAATTAATCATAAAATTATTAGTGATTCACGCTATTTTTCGTGAGTTACGGTATTTTTCGTGAGTCACGACGTTTTCGTGCGTGAGTGTGCGCGAGTACAAATTTTGTTTTCGTGAGTGTGCGTGAGCGTGAGTCCTACCAAAAAATATCGTGCGTGAGTGTGCGTGAGTATGATTTTTCAGTCGTGAGTGTGCGTGAGCCTGATGTTAGTATATGGTCTCTAACAACCATGCAAAAATTGGTCCATATCGGTCCATAATTATATATAGCCCCCATATAAACCGATCCCCAGATTTGACCTCCGGAGCCTCTTGGAGGGGCAAAATTCATCTGATCCGGTTGAAATTTGGTACCTGATGTTAGTTTACGGCCTCTAATAACCATGCAAAAATTGGTCCATATCGGTCCATAATTATATATAGCCCCCATATAAACCGATCCCCAGATTTGACCCCGGAGCCTCTTGGAGAATCAAAATTCATCGGATCCGGTTGAAATTTGGTACATTGCGTTAGTATATGGTCTCTAACAACCATGCAAAAATTGGTTCACATCGGTCCACAATTATATAAAGGGTGATTTGTTAAGAGCTTGATAATTTTTTTTTAAAAAAAACGCATAAAATTTGCAAAATCTCATCGGTTCTTTATTTGAAACGTTAGATTGGTCCATGACATTTACTTTTTGAAGATAATTTCATTTAAATGTTGACCGCGGCTGCGTCTTAGGTGGTCCATTCGGAAAGTCCAATTTTGGGGAACTTTTTCGAGCATTTCGGCCGGAATAGCCCGAATTTCTTCGGAAATGTTGTCTTCCAAAGCTGGAATAGTTGCTGGCTTATTTCTGTAGACTTTAGACTTGACGTAGCCCCACAAAAAATAGTCTAAAGGCGTCAAATCGCATGATCTTGGTGGCCAACTTACCGGTCCATTTCTTGAGATGAATTGTTCTCCGAAGTTTTCCCTCAAAATGGCCATAGAATCGCGAGCTGTGTGGCATGTAGCGCCATCTTGTTGAAACCACATGTCAACCAAGTTCAGTTCTTCCATTTTTGGCAACAAAAAGTTTGTTAGCATCGAACGATAGCGATCGCCATTCACCGTAACGTTGCGTCCAACAGCATCTTTGAAAAAATACGGTCCAATGATTCCACCAGCGTACAAACCACACCAAACAGTGCATTTTTCGGGATGCATGGGCAGTTCTTGAACGGCTTCTGGTTGCTCTTCACTCCAAATGCGGCAATTTTGCTTATTTACGTAGCCATTCAACCAGAAATGAGCCTCATCGCTGAACAAAATTTGTCGATAAAAAAGCGGATTTTCTGCCAACTTTTCTAGGGCCCATTCACTGAAAATTCGACGTTGTGGCTCGTTAGTAAGTCTATTCATGATGAAATGTCAAAGCATACTGAGCATCTTTCTCTTTGACACCATGTCTGAAATCCCACGTGATCTGTCAAATACTAATGCATGAAAATCCTAACCTCAAAAGAATCACCCTTTATAACCGCCATATAAACCGATCCCCAGATTTTACTTCCTGAGCCTCGGGGATGAGCAAAATTCACCCGATTGGGTTGAAATTTAATAAGTGGTGTTAGTATATAGTCTCTAACAACCATGCAGGAATTGGTCTATATCGGTCCATAATTATATGTAGCCCCCATATAAACAGATCCCCATATTTGGCTTGCGGAGCCTCTAAGAGAAGCAAGTTTAATCCCATCCGGCTGAAATTTGGTACGTGGTGAAATTTGGTACATTGCGCTAGTATATGGCGCTAACAACCATACCAAAATTGGTCCATATCGGTCTATAGTTATATATAGCCGATCCCCAAAAATAATCTACCAAAATTTTATTTTTATAGAAAATTTTGTCAAAATTTTATTCCTATAGAAAAATTTGTTAAAATTTTATTTCTATAGAAAATTTTGTCAAAATTTTATTGCTATACAAAATTTTGACAAGATTTTATTTTTATAGAAAATTTTGTCAAAATTTTATTTCCATAGAAAAATTTGTTAAAATTTTATTTCTATCGAAAATTTTGTCAAAATTTTATTTCTATAGAAAAATTTGTTAAAATTTTATTTCTATAGAAAGTTTTGTCAAACTGAATTATATACGTATTTAATCGGCTCTTTATACCCTTCACCACTACTGTGGTACAGGGTATAATAAGTTTGTGCATTTGTATGTAACGCCAAGAAATAGTGGTCATAGACCCATCTTTTAGTATACCGATCGGCTTAGAATTAAATTCTGAGCAGAGATGGTCTGTATCAAACTTTTTTAGGTTTGCGACTGTCGCAAAGTTGTAAACGTAAACGTCACATACGCGTCGTAAATGTAGAAAAAGTAACAAAAGTCGCAAACTGAAAATACTTTAGTCGCGTCAGCTAGGCAGCGAATTCGATAATATCCAAGACGATGGTATGTGCGAAGAAGTTTCAATTCTTAGGAATGTTCACAATTTTCGGTTTTAGTCCCCACATTTTCCCTATTGCCTTTTGCACGAGTACAGGGTAACCGTGGATTTTCTCGTCCTTTCTTAGCTTTAAGTTCAGTCTCCTGTCCAATATAACCCCAAGGTATTTTGCACACTCACCAACGGGAATTTCGATACCACCTGAGAAAATAGGCTTGACCATGGGAAAACTTTCACAAATTTCTGCAGAAACTCACAGCGAATGCTGTCAAACTAAATTAAAAAAATGTTAAAGATTTCTTCTATTCAAAATTTGGTTTTCAACAGTAGGTTTACGACTTTTGCGACATACGTATTATACCGTCGCAAATGTATGTCGCAAAAGTCACAGTTTGTGACAGGCCAACCCTGATTCTGAGTCGATTTGGCGATGTCCGTCTGTCTGTATATGTAATTTTGTGCACAAAGTACAGCTCGCAATTTAAGTCCGATCGTCCTCAAATTTGGCATAGGGCCGTTTCTTGGGACAGAGACAATCGCTATTGGTTTTGGAAAAAATCGGTTCAGGTTTAGATATAGCTGCCATATATATTTATCCCCGATGTGGTCGTAGTTAGCGTGTTTATCAACCGATTTTCTTGAAATACCGTACATCCAAATATTTTATGAATCTCGAAAATCTTGCAAAATATCAGCCAAATCGGTTCAGATTTAGATATAGCTCCCATATATATCTTTCGTCCGATTTAGACTCATATGACCACAGAGGCCAAAGTTTACTACCGATCTGCGTGAAATTTTGCACAGAGGGTAGAATGGACATTCTACCAATGCTTGGTAAATTTGATTGAAATCGGTTCAAATTTAGATATAGTTGCCATATATATCTTTCGTCCGATTTGAACTTATATGGCCACAAAAGCCAGAGTTTTGCCGTGATTTGCTTCAAATTTTGCACAAGGGGTACGTTTAATAGTATCGTTAAGTGTGTAAAATTTTGTTAAAATCGGTTCAGATTTAGATATAGCTCACATATATATCTTTGGCCCGATCTGGAGTTATATAATCTCAAGAGCCAGAGTTTTGCCCTGACTTACTTCAAATTTTGCACAAGCGGTACTTTTAACGATACTATTGTATGTGCCAAATATGGTCAAAATCGATTCAGATTTAGATATAGCTCCCATATATATATTTCGTCCGATTTGAACTTATATGGCTTCAAAATCCAGGGTTTTGCCGTGATTTGCTTCAAATTTCGCACAAGGAGTACGTTTAGTAGTATAGGTAATTGTGGCAAATTTGGTTGAAATCGGTTCAGATTTAGATATGGCTCCCATATATATCTCCCGTCCGATTTGCACTCATATAACCATGGGGGGCCAAAGTTATACTCCCATTTACGTCAAATTTCGCATAGATAGCAGAATTATTATTCTAACTATGCATGTCAAATTTAGTCAAAATTGGTTCAGATTGTATATAGCTCCCATATATACGTACACCAGAGTTGGGGAAATATGGTAGACTGTTTCATATTTTAGACCCATTTTCAATGGGATTTTCCTCTAATTGACTGGATAGTTTCCTCAGAGAATACAAATATGGCCAAAATTCTCACACTTTACACAAAATTCTGTGATGATTTCCCAATATCTTAGCCATATCCTACACACTGCAATGCCAAAATTTCCACAGAACGGATGAGTTTTAAATAAGGCTCCAAGTCGCCCGACTAGACCAAATAATATATCACAACCCACACTTGACCACATATCTTGGCGAGATCTAACCAATATCATTGTAAAATCGCCACTGCTGAGTAGCACAAATTGTAAATATTACTCTAATTGTCCTATATCTCGAATACATATGTATCGCCTGAAAAATCATAAATCTCTTTTGTACAATTGCATTAAAATTTCTCTCGCTTCATATTTCTCATATTTTTTACTAACATTGTGTTTCATCCCAGGGCGTTAGCCGATTTAAATTTTAATTCTAGAGTTTTTGTAGAAGTACAAAAAATTGTTTCCATTAAAAGTTTTTGTATTTGAAAATGCAAACTTTTATATAGCTCCCAGCAAATTTTAAGTAGTTGAGATGGTAACACAAATGTTTGTCTACATAATGGTGAAGGGTATAATATAGTCGGCTCCGCCCGAATTTAGACTTTACTTACTTGTTTTTGTTTAATATATACCCCGTATGGACTAACTTACAATTGAGAAGACGGTGTTAAGAAATTTTAAGATACCTTGCCATCGGCAAGTGTTACCGCAACACACACACAAAGAAAATTTCATTAAAAGTCAGCCAACGAAAAATTTTCATTGATATAACGAAACATTTTCATTAGTACAATGAAAATATTCGTCAATAGTACGAAACGTTACGTTGATTGGCAGAAAATTCGTTATATTAACGAAAAAATTCGTTCTATTAACGAATTTGTTTCAATGGCTGACTTTTATCGGCACATTTCGTTAATATAACGAAACTTTTTCTATTAGTGCAAGTAATTCGATTGTGGTTGACAGTCTTTAGTAGAACTTTCTATGCAATCCATGGTGGAGGGTACATAAGATTCGGCCTGGCCAAACTTACGGCCGTATATACTTGTTTGCAGCTCATTAACTAACGTACGCAAAAAATTATTAGAGTCAAGGAAACTTTCTCAAAACACAATAATTCCATTAACTAAAATATAATTAAATTGTCTTTAATACCATATAGGGTTCACTTTTTGAGTGTATGTGATTTTTTTTACTAATCAGCCTATGATTTCAAACTTGGTATAAATTCTTCACAATAAGGAATCGATGGTTCAGATCTCGGGGATATTTTTATGAAAGTAGAACTCTTCAGTCCTTCTATATATATATATATATATATGACTAGGATGATGTCTATGCCTGCTCATAACTAAGACCTTGTTTTATGATTCATACATAAGTATCTACCAACTAGTTCTCTGCTCGATAAACATTTCATGAAGGGTATAGACAATTCGGTATACAATTATTATTACAACTTTATTATTGTACAATTCACATAAATTTCCAATAGATTTAGTCACTGCTTGTGGCAAAAAACATTACTTATTTCTATTGTGCTTCTTTATGTGCATTGAGTGGAGAGAAAACTGATTGCTGGAAGGATTGTTTTTGCGCCAAGGAATGGATTGGGCAGAGATTTTCTTTTTGTTACAATATAATAAATTCATTTTACAAAAAATTAGTTCTTGGTTTCATCATGTTTCATCATCAAGTAGCAGAATATCATTGAAGAAAAGTAAAATATAACTTATTTTGACCAACGAATATTTAACGATGAAAATTGTCTTATTTGATAAATTGAATTCTAGATATATTTCACCATGTAAAATTACCCTAAGATGTATAGGTATCAACGACTAATGTAAAATCCTTTTGATGAAAATTTATGAAATGTGGCTTTTGAAAAGTACGAGATCAATTGAATTGTTGTATTTTATTTTGCAATCAAATTTTCCAATGCAAGTAAAACAAGAAGTAAAACCGTGAAATCTGAAGCAATTTTAAGGAAACTTCGCAAAAGTTTATTTATGATTTATCGCTCGATATATATGTATTAGAAGTTTAGAAAAATTAGAGTAATTTTTACAACTTTTCGACTAAGCAGTGGCAATTTTACAAGGAAAATGTTGGTATTTTGACCATTTTTGTCGAAATCAGAAAAACATATATATGGGAGCTATATTTAAATATGAACCAATTTCAACCAAATATGGCACGCATAGCTACAATGCTAATTCTACTCCCTGTGCAAAATTTCAACTAAATCGGAGTTAAAAATTGGCCTCTGTGGTCATATGAGTGTACATCGGGCGAAAGCTATATATGGGAGATATATCTAAATCTGAACCGATTTCAACCCAATTTGGCACGTATACCTACAATGCTAATTCTACTCCCTGTGCAAAATTTCAACTAAATTGGAGCAAAAAAATTGGCCTCTGTGGTCATATGAGTTACAAATCGGGCGAGAAAGATATATATGGGAGATATATCTAAATCTGAACCGATTTCAGTAAAATTTGGCACACTTGACTACACTACTAATTGTACTCCTAGTGCAAAATTTTAAGCAAATTGGGGTAAAACTCTGGCTTATGGGACCGTATTAGTCCATATCGGGCGAAAGATATATATGGGAGCTATATCTAAATCTGAACCGATTTCAATAAAATTTGACACACTTGACTACACTACTAATTCTACTCGTAGTGCAAAATTTCAACCAAATTGGGGTAAAACTCTGGCTTCTGGGACCGTATTAGTCTAAATCGGGCGAAAGATATATATATGGGAGCTATATCTAATCTGAACCGATTTCAATAAAATTTGGCAAACTTGACTATAGTACTAATTGTTCTTCTTGTGCAAAATTTTAAGCAAATTAGGTTAAAACTGTGGCTTCTGTGGCCATATAAGTCCATATCGGGCGAAATATATATATGGGAGCTATCAATATCAACCAAAATCAATAGGGTTCTATTCTGAGCCAAAACACATACTTGTGCCAAATTTGAAGTCTATTGGACTAAAACTGCGACCTAGACTTTGATTACAAAATGTGTTCACGGACAGACGGACATGGCTATATCGACTCAGGAGCCCACCCTGAGCATTTTTGCCAAATACACCATGTGTCTATCTCGTCTCCTTCTGGGTGTTGCAAACATATGCACTAACTTATAATACCCCGTTCCACAGTGTGGCGCAGGGTATAAAAATCCGCTACCGTGACTTGAACCTGGATTGCCTGCACCATACGCGCTAACAGTCGCCTTAGCGAATTGCACCACCGACGGAGTTGCCACACGAACGTCTAACGATTATTTTAAACTGTTCATGGCCAAAATAAAACACCAAATTTTAGAATTAGTTTAGATTTATTTGAATTAGCTATTTTTCTTACGAAGAATGGTCTTGAAATGGACAGCAAAACCATCAGACGATGCCTGAAATTGGCTCTGTTGTATTTTCGCCCATTCCCAGCGACTCCCAAGCATAAAAGTCCAACAGATTGGGTGGTGGGGATTTGGTTGGCAACTGTGCGGTAGAAATAATTGGCGCGTACTGAGTCCTTTTGGAATATCCATGATCTGTTGCCGCAAGGTTTGTCTGCCCAGGGTTTCAATATTGTATTGGCCACACCATTACCATTTTCAGCGCTTGATTTATGCTAACCAATCGAAGATATAAAGTTTCAGTTGACCTCTTTGGCAATTAAAAATTTAGAATGGCTTCTCATCGGAGAAAACCAAATTCAGTAATTGACCACTTTCGTGCAAATGAAGAAACTCCATTGCCCTTTCCACTCTAATTTGTTTTTGTGTATCGGTGAGCTCTTGCACATTTCGGAACCTCAATGGCTCTAACTTAAGCTCATTTGTATACCCTCCACCATAGGATGCGGGTATATTAACTTTGTCATTCCGTTTGTAACACATCGAAATATTGCTATAAGACCCCATAAAGTATATATATTCTGGGTCGTGGTGAAACTCTGAGTCGATCTGAGCATGTCCGTCCGTCCGTCTGTTGAAATCACGCTAATTTCCGAACAAGCTATCGACTTGAAACTTGGCACAAGTAGTTGTTATTAGTGTAGGTCGGATGGTATTGCAAATGGGCCATATCGGTCCACTTTTACGTATAGCTCCCATATAAACGGACCCCCAAATTTGGCTTGCGGGGACTCGAAGAGAAGCAAATTTCATCCGATTCGACTGAAATTTGGTACATGGTGTCAGCATATGATCTCTAACAAACATGCAAAAATTGGTCCACATCGGTCAATAATTATATATAGCCCCCATATAAACCGATCCCCCGATTTGGCTTGCGGAGCCTCTAAGAGAAGCAAATTTCATCCGATCCGGCTGAAATTTGGTACATAGTGTAGGTATATGGTCTCTAACAACTATGCAAAAATTGGTCCACATCGGTCAATAATTATATATAGCCCCCATATAAACCGATCCCCCGATTTTGGCTTGCGGAGCCTCTAAGAGAAGCAAATTTGATCCGATCCGGCTGAAATTTGATACTTGGTGTAAGTATATGGTCTCTAATGATCATGCAAAAAATGGTCCACATCGGTTCATAATTATATATAGCCCCCATATAAACCGATCATCAGATTTGAACTCCGGAGCCTCTTGGAAGACCAAAATTCATCTGATGCAGTTGAAATTTGGTTCGTGGTGTTAGTATACGGCCTCAAACACCTATGCAAAAATTGGTCGAAATCGGTCCATAATTATATATAGCTCCCATATAAACCGATCCCCAGATTAGACCTCCGGAGCCCCTTGGAAGAGCAAAATTTATCCGATTCGGTTGAAATTTGGTACGTGATGTTAGTATATGATAGCCAATAACCATACAGGAATTGGTTCATATCAGTCCATAATTATATATAGCCCCCATATAAACCGATCCCCAGATTTTTTTGGAGAAGCCAAATTCATATAAATCGATCACCAATCACACAAAAATTGGTCCATATCAAGTTCATAATTGTATATAGCCCCCAATAGTCTAAGTGACCCTGATACATCGGGCTGCCACCTAACCTAACCTAAGCTCATTTTCAATATGTGCCTTGTGAGCTTGTCAACAATAAAATGAAAATACGTAGGAAATACGTATCAGGAACACTGAATATACTTCATATCGTAGGAAATTTATATTTCCAATGGAGTGACAAACCTAATATATATCCGCAGAAAAGGAATAAAGGGTGATACGGTCAAAATTTGGTCAAGGGAAAACGCGTGTACATCGGTAAAATCGTTTATTTAAAAAATCAAATTAAATTTTTTTTCAAGCTCAATTAGTATAAAATTCAGGAAAAATACTCAGTTAGGCTTTCGCTTTTCCAACTATGAATTGCCGGGGCTCACCTGCCATCGGATTTTGTACAGCCACCTTGTCCACCTTCTTCGCAGCAGAAAGCCAGTTTGCCTTGAACTGCTGCTCGTCCTTAGCAGTTTTGGTCTTCTTTAGGTTCCGCTTGACAATAGCCCAGTATTTCTCAATTGGGCGGAGCTCTGGCATGTTGGGAAGGTTCTTGTCCTTGGGAACCACCTGCACGTTGTTGGCGGCGTACCACTCCATGGCCTTTTTACCGTAATGGAAAGATGCCAAATTCGCCCAAAATAGTACGGAACAACCGTGTTTCTTCAGGAAAAGCAGCAGACGTTTATTCAAACACTCTTTCACGTAAATTTCTTGGTTGACAGTCGCGGAAGCTATGAAAATGCTGCTTTTCAAGCCACAGATACAGATGGCTTGCCAAACCAGATATTTCTTTGCGAACTTTGACTGATTTATGTGGTTGAAAATATCTGCTACCTTTCCCCTTCCTTTTGCCGTATAAAACTCCTGTCCCGGAAGCTGCTTGTAGTCGGCTTTGACGTAGGTTTCGTCGTCCATTACCACGCAGTCAAACTTCGTGTACAGCCTCCGGGATCGCGCTTTGGCCGTCGTATTTTGCTTATCATCGCGATTTGGAGTCACTACCTTCTTGTAAGTCGATAGTCCGGCTCGTTTTTTGGCTCGATGCACGGTTGTAGACGATACATCCAGCTTATTTGCGGCATCTCGGAGAGAGAGGTTAGGGTTTCGCTTGAAACTACCGGCTACTCTCTTTGACGTCTCAGCGGCTTCCGGTTTTCGATTTCTCCCCGATCCAGACTTCCTGGCTGTCGACAAACGTTCCCCAAACACTTTAATTACATTTGTAACGGTTGATTTGGCAACTTTTAGCGATTTTGCCAGCTTTGCGTGCGAGTAGCTCGGGTTTTCGCGATGCGCGAGCAAAATTTTGATACGCTGCTCTTCTTGCTTGGGCGGCATTTTGACAACTGAAGAGTGAATTTCAAAATCAAAATAGGAGCAATTTTCTACACACACACACACCTTCAAAATGAGCTTTTTTAAATGCAAAATTGAAAGAAATACGTCAAATTTATATTGACCAAATTTTGACCGTATCACCCTTTATGATCGCCCCACACATGTTCCAAGTGCATGATATAGCTTTTTTATGGACCATGGTTTTTAAGGGCAGTTTAGTCACAAAATATAGTGACTACCAAAATCATATACATTTCCGTCATTGTCCCAATGAAAAAGTAACATTATGATTTAGAAGCATGTTTAAACTGATTATATTCCTTCTCTGGTGAATATGCAATCTTAAATTGCACTCAAAAAACATTGAACCCACCAGGAAAATGTTGGTTAATTTTACAAAATTCTATCTAACCTGTTTTACACGCAGGTTCATTTTCCAATCCAATTTGCCAGAACTATGAAGTTCTTTTTAACCATGAATTGCTATGATAAACATAATATAAATCGATAAATAATTTAGAAAATGCTCATGTAGAAATACATATACGATATGGATAATTATAATTTCATTATTTTTTTTCATTCTATGCTGAGAGCCAAAAGTGTTTTAAATGATTCATTCAGCAAAAGAAAAGTTGTACAAGATCAATTCAAAATAAATTGTGAAAAAATATGAAAAATATGAAGTAAATATATGTATGTACTACATTTACTTCATATTTTTCATAATGTTTCATAATTTATTTCGAATTGACTGGTGCACAACCTTTTTTTTTTTTTTGGTTGACTGTATATAGTTTTACCCCATTACATGAGCATTTATTAAGCACATGTAATGAATATTATCTGCTTTACATATTCCATGTTCATTTACTATTAAATTTTCTCTTTATTTCTCCTTTTATCGGAATATACTATTAATTACTTATTGAAGTGGGTCTTACCTTTACCATTCCCTTCTACTCATTTGCTGTTGTCAGCATTATACACTCAAAAAAAAAAAAGTTTACTTGGATCCAATGATTTTGACCCTGCTTTAAGAATTTTGCTATTGATTCCGAGCCAAAGATGCGGCTTCTTTAAAATAAAGACATTTTTTAGCGATCTATCTGACTTTATGTTTAGGACCAATAAAATTTAAATTAGGATAGAGATCTCATTTATCAAATTTTCATTCTCTTTTCACGGTTTATTAACCCTTTCACTACCGATGTCCACTTAGAAGGACAATCGTTTTCCCACTGTTTTCCCACTTAGTTTCGATTTATTTCTCGATGTTGTTTTAAAGTAGAGGCTTTAATCTAAATAAGCTATAAATATTGTCCATATTGATGAGGTCTAAAATACATTTTTATAAACGTCTTTAACAATAAACGAAAAATACGAAAATTTGAGACAATTTTTCTACTGTATGTTTCTAGTAAATTGACATTTATACAAAAACTATAGCTGATACTTTTTCGCGTCTTTTTTGTATATTTTCTCACATTTGAAAGATATTATAGGCCAAATAGCGCTTATTTTCCTAGGGCCATTTGGTCACAATTCATGAATCCAGTTTTCAGAACAAGCTCATATAGTTCTTGAAGTAATTGAGGTAGGTTTTCAAAATGACAATTTTTATACCCTGCGCCACACTGTGGAACTGGGTATTATAAGTTAGTGCATATGTTTGTAACACCCAGAAGGAGACGAGATAGACACATGGTGTCTTTGGCAATAATGCTCAGGGTGGGTCCCTGAGTCGACATAACCATGTCCGTCTGTCCGTCCGTCCGTCTGTCTGTGAACACATTTTTGTGATCAAAGTCTAGGTCGCAATTTAAGTCCAATCGCCTTCAAATTTGGCACATGTTCCTAATTAGGGTCAGAATAGAACCCTATTGATTTTGGGCCAATTTGGTTGAAATTTTGCACAGGGAGTAGAATTATTATTGTAGCTATGCGTGCCAAATTTGGTTGAAATCGGTTCAGATTTAAATATAGCTCCCATATATATCTTTCGCCCAATTTGGACTAATATGGTCCTAGAAGCCAGAGTTTTGGCCCAATTTGTTTGAAATTTTGCACTCGGAGTACAATTAGTAGTGCAGTTAAGTGTGCAAAATTTGATTGGAATCGGTTCAGATTTAGATATAGCTCCCATATATATCTTTCGCCCGATATGGCTTAATATGGTTCTAATAGCCAGAGTTTTGGCCCAATTTGGTTGGAATTTTGCACAGGAAGTAGATTTAGCATTGTAGCTATGTGTGCCAAATTTGATTGAAATCGGTTCAGATTTATATATAGCTCCCATATATACCTATCGCCCGATTTACACTCATATGACCACAGAGGCCAATTTTTTACTCCGATTTAGTTGAAATTTTGCACAGGGAGTAGAATTAGCATTGTAGCTATGCGTGCCCAATTTGGTTGAAATCGGTTCAGACAGAGGCCAATTTTTTACTCCGATTTAGTTGAAATTGTGCACAGGGAGTAGAATTAGCATTGTAGCTATGCGTGCCCAATTTGGTTGAAATCGGTTAAGATTTAGATATAGCTCCCATATATATGTTTTTCTGATTTCGACAAAAATGGTCAAAATACCAACAGTTTCCTTGTAAAATCGCCACTGTTTAGTCGAAAAGTTGTAAAAATGACTCTAATTTTCCTAAACTTCTAGTACATATATATCGAGCGATAAATCATAAATAAACTTTTGCGAAGTTTCCTTAAAATTGCTTCAGATTTAAATGTTTCCCAAAATTTTTTTTTTACTAACATTGTGCTCCACCCTAGTGCATTAGCCGACTTAAATTTTGAATCTATAGATTTTGTAGAAGTCTATCAAATTCTGTCCAAATCGAGTGATATTTAACATAAATGTATGTATTTTGAATAAACCTTTATATATAGCGCCCAACACATTTGACGGATGTGATATGGTATCGGAAATTTAGAACTACAAAGTGGTGCAGGGTATAATATAGTCGGCCCCGCCCGACTTTAGACTTTCCTTACTTGTTTTTCTTTACAAAATTTTTCAAAAATGTTGTTCTTTACTTTAAGGAAAATTAGCCTTAGTTCAAAGACATGCGATTTTAACGGAGGGACGCAAAATTTACAAAATTTGTGTCCTAAATTTAATGAAAAAAATTTTCGAAGCAAAGATTATAAACCTTATTTTAATTAAAATGTCATTATTTTAAAGAAATTTGTCGTTAATATTTTGTAAATTTCGCATCCTAAAATTTAGTTTGCGAAATCTTTAATATCACGTAAATATTTTTTTCAGTGTACCTTTCTTGTGCATTCCTTCATTCCATCCTTCAGTGTGTCAATTCCAATAGAGAAATTTTAAATCAATCTTTGTCAACATCACGATATGCTTCACATTGGTGGAAATTGAACCAACCAACCTCGTTTACAGCGGTTAAAGCTTGTATCTGCTGCATTGGTTGATTGGTTGGTTGAGAATGAGAAGTAGTTATTCGCACTCCCCCACACACACATTGCATATATTTCATGTGCATCTCCATTTAACCACACACACACACACATGTATTAATAATGATATTGATGATGATGTTCTCACCGACTACACTCACGTATGTAAGGCGAGGGATTCGTTTGGTCAGTTGAAAGTTTATTTTCTTTTGTCCAACACAGCAGCACTCCTTATTCTCATACAGCATCTTATGACGTCACAATGCTACAGACGATATGTGTGAAATCGTGTGTGTGTGTGTGCATGTATTTGTAAATGCTACGCCTTTTTAGTCACATAAAACTTGCACTTTTCGTTCCTTTTTTTTGGCCTTAGTTTTCTTGTTGAAAGATTTTGTTTGCTCTAATAGCTTTAGCATAACTAGGCAGGCTTCCTAGCTTCAGCAGTTAGTATAAAATGGCTAAGGCACAAATACAAAGGCATATTTATTTTCCATACGTATGTGTGTCTGCGTGATTCACTCCCATTCACACTGTTGAGGTGTACACAATACACATATGTATGTATGCACATACACTTGAAGTAGGTTCGCACAGTTGACCTAGTTGTTTTGCTGTATAACAAATATTTCATTATATTGGTGAAATGCAGGAAATTTAAACGTATCCTTTTTGTTTCTTGATGCCAAAACCACTGTCGCCCCACATAGAAATTGTTCACTTTAACCTCCGCTAACCATTATGGTTTCGTACATGCTTCAGAAGATTAATAACAATGTCCCACATATTTAGCTATTAATATGGTGTGCTTACAAGCAAGCTGTATTATATGAGGATACATATGTATATTGTGGACATCAAAGCTTTTTCTTAATCCTTATAAAAACAGAAAAGCGAATTGTACTTGTGATGGTATGATTTCCAGAAAAGTGAATGTTTAAAACAATAATAAATTTCATAGAATAAAACAAGTTAGTGAAGTCTAATGTCGGGCGGGGCCGACTATATTATACCCTTCACCACTATGTAGAGCAAAATTTTTCATATCATCTCAAATCCTTCAAAAAATGGGAAATATAAAGCTAAAGCCATTTTATGGCACAAAAGTGTATTTATGATTTATCCGACGATACATATGTATCAGAGGTATACGACAATTTGAGAAATTTTTATACCCACCACCATAGGATGGGGGGTATATTAACTTTGTCATTCCGTTTGTAACACATCGAAATATTGCTCTAAGACCCCATAAAGTATATATATTCTGGGTGGTGGTGAAATTCTGAGTCGATCTGAGCATGTCCGTCCGTCCGCCCGTCTGTTGAAATCACGCTAACTTCCGAACGAAACAAGTTATCGACTTGAAACTTGGCACAAGTAGTTGTTATTGATGTAGGTCGGATAATATTGCAAATGGGCCATATCGGTCCACTTTTACGTATAGCCTCCATATAAACGGACCCCAAAATTTGGATTGCGAGGCCTCTAAGAGAAGGAAATTTCATCCGATCCGGCTGAAATTTGGTACATCATGTACCAAGCATATGGTCTCTAACAACCATGCAAAAATTGGTCCACATAGGTCCATAATTATATATATCCCCCATATAAACCGATCCCCCGATTTGGCTTGCGAGGCCCCTAAGAAAGGCAAATTTCATCCGATCCGGCTGAAATTTGGTACATGGTGTCAGTATATGGTATCTGACAACCATGCAAAAATTGGTCCACATCGGTCTATAATTATATATAGCCCCCATATAAACCGATTCCCCGATTTGGCTTGCGAGGCCTCTAAGAGAAGCAAATTTCAGCCGGTCCGGCTGAAATTTGGTACATGGTGTAAGTATATGGTCTCTAACAACCATGCAAAAATTGGTCGACATCGGTCCATAATTATATATAGCCCCCATATAAACCGATCCCCCGATTTGGCTTGCGAGGCCTCTAAGAGAAGCAAATTTCATCCGATCCGGCTGAAATTTGGTACATGGTGTTAGTATATGGTCTCTAACAACCATGCAAAAATTGGTGCACATCGGTCAATAATTATATATAGCCCCCATATAAACCGATCCCCCGATTTGGCTTGCGAGGCCTCTAAGAGAAGCAAATTTCATCCGATCCGGCTGAAAATTGGTACGTGATGTTAGTATATGGTCTCTAACAACCATGCAAAAAGTGGTCCACATCGGTTCATAATTATATATAGCCCCCATATAAACCGACCACCGGAACCTCTTGGAAGACCAAAATTCATCTGATTCAGTTGAAATTTGGTACGTGGTGTTAATATATGGCCTCAAACTCCCATGCAAAAATT
The DNA here is from genome assembly GCF_050003625.1 of Haematobia irritans. Classification (NCBI taxonomy): domain Eukaryota; kingdom Metazoa; phylum Arthropoda; class Insecta; order Diptera; family Muscidae; genus Haematobia; species Haematobia irritans. The sequence goes on from NC_134400.1 coordinate 114,524,680, forward strand.
GGTCGATACCGGTCCATAATTATATATAGGCCCCATATAAACCGATCCCCAGATTTGAACTCCGGTGCCTTTTGGAGAAGCAAAATTCATACGATCTGCTTGAAATTTGATACATAGTGCTAGTATATGGTCGTTAACAACATTCCTAACTAGGTCCATATCGGTCTATAGTTATATATGGCCCTCAGATAAATCGATCCCCAATCACACAAAAATTGGTCCATATCAAGTTCATAATTGTATATAGCCCCCATATAAGCGACCCCCATATTTCAATTCTGGCTCTCTACGTACAAAAAGTCCATATTGATTCGTAATTATTTATAGACAACTATACATAACTTTTTTGTCTAATATATACCATGTATGGACTAAAGCACAATTTAGAAAACGATGTTAAGAAGTTTTAAGATACCACAACCCAAGTAATTCGATTGTGGATGACAGTCTTTCGTAGAAGTTTCTACGCAATCCATGGTGGTGGGTACATAAGATTCGGCCTGGCCGAACTTGCGGCCGTATATACTTGTTATTTTTGCTCCTTAGCAGTGGTGAGTTCATAAGGACATCGGCTAGATTTCAGCAAGATATGTGGTCAATTGTCGGGTTTGTGACAATTGGGGGTGTGCGCGTGACACACACGCACATTCACGAAGAAAAATATTTATTCACGCACGCTCACGCACGATACGTGTGGTAGCCAATCCCACTCACGCACATTCACGAAATGAAAACCAGTACTCACGCACGCCCACGCACGAACAATTTTAAAGACTCACGTTCACTCACGATTCACGACAATTCACGTGATTCACGACAAATTCACCAGACTCACGATATTTTCCAAACGGAAATCAACCAAACAAAATTCAAAACAAGTAAGTGAAGTCTAAATTTGTGTTACCATCTCAACTACTTCACATTTGCTGGAAGCTATATAAAGGAGACAATTTTGTACTTCTACAAAATCTCTAGAATTAAAATTTAAATCGGCTAACGCTATCCAGTTAATTGTAGGAAACTTCCATTGAAAATGGGTCCAAAATGTAATAATCTACCATATTTCCCCAACTCTGGTGTACGTATATATGGGAGCTATATATAATCTGAACCGATTTTGACTAAATTTGACATGTATAGTTAGAATAATAATTCTGCTATCTATGCGAAATTTCACGTAAATGGGAGTATAACTTTGGCCCCCCTGGTCATATGAGTGCAACTCGGACGGAAGATATATATGGGAGCCATATCTAAATCTGAACCGATTTCAACCAAATTTGGCACAATTACCGATACTACTAAACGTACTCCTTGTGCGAAATTTGAAGCAAATCACGGCAAAACCCTGGATTTTGAGGCCATATAATTCAAATCGGATGAAAGATATATATGGGAGCTATATCTAAATCTGAATCGATTGTGACCATATTTGGCACATGCAATACTATCGTTAAAGTTCCGCTTGTGCAAAACTTGAAGTAAGTCAGGGAAAAACTCTGGCTTTTAAGACCATATAAGTCCAAATCGGGCGAAAGATATATATGTGAGCTATATCTAAATCTGAACCGATTTTAATAAAATTTGACACACTTAACGATACTATTAAATGTACTCCTTGTACAAAATTTGAAACAAATCACGGCAAAACTCTGGCTTTTGTGGCCATATAAGTTCAAATCGGACGAAAGATATATATGGGAGCTATATCTAAATTTAAACCGATTTCAATCAAATTTACCAAGCATTGGTAGAATGTCAATTCTACCCTCTGTGCAAAATTTCACGAAGATCGGTAGTAAACTTTGGCTTCTGTGGTCATATGAGTCTAAATCGGACGAAAGATATATATGGGAGCTATATCTAAATCTGAACCGATTTGGCTGATATTTTGCAGGATTTTTGAGATTCATAAAATATTTGGATGTACGGCATTTCAAGAAAATCGGTTGATAAACACGCTAACTATGACCAAATCGGGGATAAATATATATGGCAGCTATATCTAAATCTGAACCGATTTTTTCCAAAACCAATAGCGATTGTCTCTGTCCCAAGAAACGGCCCTGTGCCAAAATTGAGGACGATCGGACTTAAATTGCGAGCTGTACTTTGTGCACAAAATTACATATACAGACAGACGGACTGACAGACAGACAGACGGACATCACTAAATCGACTCAGAATTTAATTCTAAGCCGATCGGTATACTAAAAGATGGATCTATGACCACTATTTCTTGGCGTTACATACAAATCCACAAACTTATTATACCCTGTACCACAGTAGTGGTGAAGGGTATAAATAGAATACAGTTCGAGAGTTACATTAATTTCAGTTAACTGACGAGCTTGAATTAAATCCTGATTATTTTCGTGAGCGTGATTTTGCAGAAATTTTATTCACGCACATTCACAAACCGATTTTATTTCTCACGCACGACATATTTATTTTAGTCCCATTCACGCACATTCACGAGAGTTGCTTTAGATTTTGTTCACGACTCTCGTGATTCACGCGTGTCACGCGCACACCTCTAGTGACAATATTTGGCCACATCGAGCGACATTTACCCAGCCGTAACTTTATCCAAATCTTCTGTGGAAAGTACACAAAAAAAATCTGGTTCAATCACGAAATTAATTGATCCAATTAATTTTTTAATTGAAATGTCTTCAATCACGAAAATGATAGTATCAATCATAGTTTTAATTGGGCATAGAACAAAATCCTTGATTAAAAAATTAGTTGATGTCATTAGCACTTTTCAATTAATTTTTTAATTGATTCAATTAAAAATTTAATTGATTTTGAATGCAAACCCCAATTAATTTTTTATTTAAAAAGGTAACTATTTTCAATTACTTTCTGAATTGCCTTAGAGTTTTTATTTGGATTAAGAAATGTTCATCACTTTTTTTTTGGATGACTTAGTCTTCTGAATTTGATTAAAAAGTTAATTGTATCAATTAATTTTTTAATTAAAAATTTTACAATTTTCAATCATTGACTTAATTAACTTAATGTTTCTATCTTGACTAAAAAGTTAATTGTATCAATTAATTTATTAATTGAAAAAACATTCAACTTCAATTAACTTTTTAATTGGAAATATTCTGGTGATATTTTTTCTGTGTATGGGGACATCTTCGCTGACGTTGTGCCAATTTTGCCTAAATCGGAACAATATATGGGGCTTTATCTGAATCTGAACCGATTTCAACGAAATTTAGCACACTTGACCATCCATTGCACTCTTTGTGCTAAATTTGTAGGAAATAAAGACAAAATTCTGGCATCTAGGGCCAATTAAAAAGATATTGGATGGAGCTATGTTATATCTAAATCTTAACCGATTTGAACCAAATTTGGCATGGATAGCTATAATGATAATTCTACTCCATGTGCATAGCCTCACAATAATCGGAGTAAAACTTTGGCCTCTATGGTCATATGAGTCTAAATCGGGCGAAAAATATATATAGGAGCTATATCTAAAGCTGAACCGATTTCAACCAAATTTAGCACGGATTGGTAGAATATCAATTTGCCTCTCCGTGCAAAATTTCACGTGAATCCGTATTAAAATTTTGCCTCTACGGTTATATGAGTCTAAATCGGGCGAAAAATATATATTGGACCTATATCTAAATCTGAACCGATTTCAACCAAATTTAGCAACCATTAGTAGAAAGTAAATTCTATTCTCTGTGCAAAATGTCACGTAAATCGGTATTAAACTTTGGCCTCTGTGATCATATGAGTCTAAATCGGACGAAAGATATATGTATATGGGACCTATATCTAAATCTGAACCGATTTCAACCAAATTTAGCACGGATTGGTAGAATATCAATTTGCCTCTCCGTGCAAAATTTTTCGTGAGTCGGTGTTAAAATTTGGCCTCTACGGTCATATGAATTGGGCGAAAAAAAATATATATAGGAGCTATAGCTAAATCTGTACCGATTTCAACCAAACTTAGTAGGCATTGGTAGAATGCCAATTCAACTCTCTGTGCAAAATTTCACGTAAATCGGTAGTAAACTTTGTCCTCTGTGGTCATGTCTAAATCGGGCGAAAGATATATATATAGGAGCTATATCTAAAGCTGACCGATTTGGCTGATATTTTGCAAGTTTTTCGAGAATATTCGCATATACGGAATTCGAAGAAGATCGGTTGATAAACACGTCAATTATGACCACATCGGTGATAAATATATATGGCAGCTATATTTTAATCTGAAACGATTTTTTCGAAAATCAATAGCGATTGTCTTTGTCCCGCAAAAAAGACCCTGTGCCAAATTTGAAGACAATCGGACTTAAACTGCAATCTATACTTTACACACAAAAATACATGAACATACAGACAGACAGACAGACAGACGGACATAGCAAAATCAACTCAGAATTCAATTCTAAAACGATCGGTATACCAAACGATGGGTCTCTGACTTTTCCTTCTTGGTATTACATACATATGAATAAACTTATTATACCCTGTACCACAGTAGTGGTGGGAGCCACCGTGGTGCAATGGTTAGCATGCCCGCCGTGCATACACAAGGTCGTGGGTTCGATTCCTGCTTCGACCGAACACCAAAAAGTTTTTCAGCGGTGGATTATCCCACCTCAGTAATGCTGGTGACATTTCTGAGGGTTTCAAAGCTTCTCTAAGTGGTTTCACTGCAATTGGAACGCCGTTCGGACTCGGCTATAAAAAGGAGGTCCCTTGTCATTGAGCTTAACATCGAATCGAGCAGCACTCAGTGATAAAAGAGAAATTCACCAATGTGGTATCACAATGGACTGAATAGCCTGATACTTCGGGCTGCCACCTAACCTGATACTTCGGGCTGCCACCTAACCTAACTTAACCTATCGGTCATACATACTTTTTTAATATATCCCGCAAAAGAAAAGGAAAACATAAATTTAAGTTTTTATTCTTATATATCTTATATTATTCTCTTGTATAACAAGTAGATTTCGAGTTGAATTATTTCCACAAAATAATAGGTGTGTTCCTTTACTTTACTCGTAGTAAAAGGTAGTAAAAGAGAGAAATATTTAAAATCCTCTGAGATTTCTATATTTGTTAAATGTACAGGAACGAAACTATAGTAAAAATTGTAAAAATGTCAAATAAAAAACAAAAGAAGCATTGTGACTTGAATAAATATTTTCAAAACATGTAGGTAAATTAAATACTTTTATATCGAAATTTTTTTTTGACAAATGGCAGATTTTTGACGGAAACTTTGAAATCCTTATTACGATAGAAAGAAGCTATGGTTTTTACTTTGTTATAAAAAGTACTCCGTTTGCAAAATTTTTAATCAAAGTAAAACTCTGGCTACTGGGCCATAAAGTAGAGTAATAGCGCATATTATCAGTATCTTATAAGGTGGGGTTTTTCAATCCGTTTGTAACACATACAAATAACGAATTCTGACTATAGAAAGTATATATAGTTTTGATCGGGGATGAATTGTAAGACGATGTCTCTCTGTCTGGCTATCTGTTGTAATCAGGCTACTTCCTTCAATAATGAACCTATAGTGCTGAAATTTTAACAGACACGTTTTTCTTCTACATGCAGGTCAATTTTGAAGATGGGACTACTTCGGCCTAAGCTTTGATTTTGCTTCCATATGAACCGACCCCCGAATTGGGGTCTTCATGACATAGACATTAAAACTTTTATTTTATTATTTGCATGAAATTCAAAACGTAGAGGTACTTTGGTCCATTCTGGGAGCCACCGTGGTGCAATGGTTAGCATGCCCGCCCGACAAGGTCGTGGGTTCGATTCCTGCTACGACCGAACACCAAAAAGTTTTTCAGCGGTGGATTATCCCACCTCAGTAATGCTGGTGACATTTCTGAGGATTTCAAAGCTTCTCTAAGTGGTTTCACTGGAATGTGGAACGCCGTTCGGACTCGGCTATAAAAAGGAGGTCCCTTGTCATTGAGCTTAACATGGAATCGGGCAGCACTCAGTGATAAGAGAGAAGTTCACCACTGTGGTATCACAATGGACTGAATAGTCTAAGTGAGCCTGATACATCGGGCTGCCACATAACCTAACCTAACCTAACCTTTGGTCCATTAAAGGGTGTGCCGAATTTGGTGTGAGTCGGTCAATGGTTTGGTACTTTTTTCGAAACAAGTGGTATTGGTTCGGCATTGTTTTGAAATTCTAAATTATGGAGTCTACACGTTAAATCTAAAGCACAAAGGTGCACAAAATTTTCCTCCAGAATACGTAGAATTTTATAAGGAATGTAGTCCTTCTAGACTCAAAATACAGACCCCGCTTTGTTCAAATTTTGCAAAAAAATAAATTGTAAGGCCCTATCTCGCAAATATTAGATATATTCGCACACATACACAATCTTTTTATGGTAGTTTATAAGTTATATCCAGCAAAGCAAAAATCATGAAAATCGTTGCATAATTGCGCGTTTCCCAAGTAACACTAGATTGCATACATCCGAGGTGTCCAACTTCCAACGTCTATAGACCAGCCCGTGAATCCACTAGGGACCTACAAACAAACATTTCAGCTTTGGCACAAAGAAAAAATTATGATGATATCTTAATCCATTAAAAAGCTACAGATTTATTTCCAAAAAAAGCGATTTGGAACTACTTTAGTTTGGAAAATTTGAAAACAAATAATTATTTTTGTCATGACATATCTACAACTTTTACTCGAAAGAATTTGTCGAGTAACTTGTAGTAAAAAAATTTTAAAAGAGACATGCATTTTGACATTGTTCTCTTAAAATTGTTTACTACTTTTACTATTTTTTGGGGTTGAGGAACGGTTTCTAGTAAAAACTAGTAAAAGTAGTAACTAGTAGTACGTAAAGGAACACAACTAATATTATGTTAAAGTAAACAATATTGTTTGAATACAATCAAGCTATAGCGACGTAACTTTTACGTCAATAAGTTTAATTCTACATTTTGTTTACCAAGCTTTAGACTATATTTTTTGTAGCCTTATTACACCACAAGGAATAATTGAATTATGTAGTTCTCTTCGATGATCAAAACTTGATCAAATATGTCTACTTAATTTATGTTGTCTAATAACTTTACTACTTTATTATATATAAATTAAATCTTAAAAATATGTTTTATTAATTATAAATATTTTTCTTCTCATTTTAGGTAAGAATAACAAAACTCATATTTTTAAGGAAAAGTAAGTTCTTACGTTAAATTAAAAATACTATCCTATTACTCGTAGTATATTCTTTAAGAGTCATGAGTATTCTAACGCTTGTGGTATAAAAATGTTATGAATTCAACGTTGTTGTAATGTCAACAGCGGTCATATCCAATACGGTTCCACATGTGTATTGGCCCTAATTTATTTTGCCTCAATCATCCGAAGATAAACATTTAGTACTAGTTACCACAAAGAAACATGATTATTGGTTAACTCAAAATTCCCTCCTGACTCTAGATAGTTTTATTGTTCAAAAGCATAAAATGTCGGGAATAACATCAAATTTTAGAATCACTTCGTTTTGGCTACCTTTAACAAGAATTAGTGTAAAAATATCATAATGCATTTCTTCAATATCCAAGTTGTTTTCAATGTCAACACTCAGGGCTCAGATCTTTAAAATTCTTAAGAAGCCATCGTCTCAGTCATATGGTTCATTTTCCTGCCTTCAAACCCATTAAAACTGGTAACCTACAAAATGTTCATCTTCACATCAACTTAAAATAGAAAACCCCAAGACACAAAAATGTTGTAGCAGATAAACTCAAGCATATAAGAAAAAACAAGATGGGGAAAACCGTAATATAACAAATATCGTGAGTGTTGTTTCCTGCTTTTATTAAAAAGAGCACAAGAAAATAGTATCACATAAAAGATTACAGAAAAATATACAGGAGGACCAAAATAAACTTGATTCTGAGTTATTCCAATATAATGTTGAGAACACTATCGAAGATTTTTGTGAGTCAATTCAAATTTTGCAACGCCAAACTATTTTGCAACACCGATACATATCCTCAAAAAACGTTAAACAAATTTACAGTTTTCCAAGCAAAAAATAATTTTCTCTTTCTTTAGATATAAAACGAATACTATTTTGTAGATACAAAAATTTGGTACATTTTTAAATAAGTTCCCAAATTTAGGCGTTTCGTGGCAAACCAAAGTTTGATTTTCCAAAATAAACCACACATTATATGAATAACCCCCATTTTCATGAAGCTCCGTTAGTGCAACGTTAGCTAACGAATTTTTGAACCGCATTATGAACATATCTGTCATCTTGCGTATATATTCCGTAAGGCAGTTAGGAGCTTAACTGCTGAAAAATTTTCAGTTAAAGTTGACCGGAAAAAAGATATTTGCAATTTAATTTCTGTTAACTGGCAGTTAAAGCCTAACGGAGCTACATGAAAATGGCCGTAAGAGACCTAAGAGGATTTATTTCGAAAGAAAAACAATTGAAATATTTATCATTGATATTATTGCACAGTTAGTTTGCGTAATCTGTAATATCACGTAAATATTTTTTCAGTGTATAGGGTCAGAATATAAAAATTAAATACTTTGGTAGAGCGCGACGACCGAAATCGGGCTCATTTCCATCGTAAGGTGGGTATTAAGTTCAAGTTTAGCCGCTAAAATCGTTTCTTCACTAAAGTGAAAACTCGGTCCATAATTATATATAGCCCCCATATAAACCGTTCTCCAGATTTGACCTCCGGAGCCTCTTGGAGGAGCAAAATTCATCCGATCCGGTTCAAATGTGGTGTTAGTCTCTAACATCCATGCAGAAATTGGTCCATATCGGTCTATAGTTATATATAGCCGAACTCCAACCACACAAAAAATTGGTCCATAGCGGTTCATAATCATGGTTGCCACTCGAGCCAAAAATAATCTACCACAATTTTATTTCTATAGAAGATTTTGTCAAAATTTTATTTCTATAGAAGATTTTGTCAAAATTTTATTTCTATAGAAAATTTTGTTAAAATTTTATTTCTATAGAAAATTTTGTTAAAACTTTATTTCTATAGAAAATTTTGTTAAAATTTTATTTCTATAGAAAATTTTATTTCTATAGAAAATTTTGTTAAAATTTTATTTCTATAGAAAATTTTGTTAAAATTTTATTTCTATAGAAAATTTTATTTCTATAGAAAATTTTGTCAAAATTTTATTTTTATGTAAAATTTTGTCAAAATTTTATTTTTATGTAAAATTTTGTCAAAATTTTATTTCTATAGAAAATTTTGTTAAAATTTTATTCGGTTCATAATCATGGTTGCCACTCGAGCCAAAAATAATCTACCACAATTTTATTTCTATAGAAAATTTTGTCAAAATTTTATTTCTATAGAAAATTTTGTTAAAATTTTATTCGGTTCATAATCATGGTTGCCACTGGAGCCAAAAATAATCTACCACAATTTTATTTCTATAGAAGATTTTTTCAAAATTTTATTTCTATAGAAAATTTTGTCAAAATTTTATTTCTATAGAAAATTTTGTCAAAATTTTATTTCTATAGAATATTTTGTTAAAATTTTATTTCTATAGAAAATTTTGTTAAAATTTTATTTCTATAAAAAATTTTATCAAAATTTTATTTCTATGGAAAATTTTGTCAAAATTTTATTTCTGAAAAAAATTTTATCAAAATTTTCTTTCTATAGAAAATTTTGTCAAAATTTTATTTCTATAGAAAATTTTGTTAAAATTTTATTTCTATAGAAAATTTTGTTAAAAGTTTATTTCTATAGAAAATTTTGTTAAAATTTTATTTCTATAGACAATTTTATCAAAATTTTATTTCTATAGAAAATTTTGTCAAAATTTTATTTTTATAGAAAATTTTGTCAAAATTTTATTTCTATAGAAAATTTTGTTAAAATTTTATTCGGTTCATAATCATGGTTGCCACTGGAGCCAAAAATAATCTACCACAATTTTATTTCTATAGAAGATTTTTTCAAAATTTTATTTCTATAGAAAATTTTGTCAAAATTTTATTTCTATAGAATATTTTGTTAAAATTTTATTTCTATAGAAAATTTTGTTAAAATTTTATTTCTATAGAAAATTTTATCAAAATTTTATTTCTATAGAAAATTTTGTGAAAATTTTATTTCTGTAGAAAATTGTGTTAAAATTTCATTTCTATAGAAAATTTTGTCAAAATTTTCTTTCTATAGAAAATTTTGTCAAAATTTTATTTCTATAGAAAATTTTGTTAGAATTTTATTTCTATAGAAAATTTTGTTAAAATTTTATTTCTATAGAAAATTTTGTTAAAATTTTATTTCTATAGAAAATTTTGTTAAAATTTTATTTCTATAGAAAATTTTATCAAAATTTTATTTCTATAGAAAATTTTGTCAAAATTTTATTTTTATAGAAAATTTTGTGAAAATTTTATTTCTATAGAAAATTTTGTTAAAATTTTATTCGGTGCATAATCATGGTTGCCACTCGAGCCAAAAATAATCTACCACAATTTTATTTCTATAGAAGATTTTGTCAAAATTTTATTTCTATAGAAAATTTTGTGAAAATTTTATTTCTGTAGAAAATTGTGTTAAAATTTCATTTCTACAGAAAATTTTGTCAAAATTTTCTTTCTATAGAAAATTTTGTCAAAATTTTATTTCTATAGAAAATTTTGTTAAAATTTTATTTCTATAGAAAATTTTATCAAAATTTTCTTTCTATAGAAAATTTTGTCAAAATTTTATTTCTATAGAAAATTTTGTCAAAATTTTATTTTTATAGAAAATTTTGTCAAAATTTTATTTCTATACAAAATTTTGTCAATATTTTGTTAAAATTTTATTTCTATAGAAAATTTTGTGAATATTTTATTTCTATAGAAAAGTTTGTGAATATTTTATTTCTATAGAAAATTTTGTCAAAATTTTATATCTATAGAAAATTTTGTTAAAATTTTATATCTGTAGAAAATTGTGTTAAAATTTCATTTCTATAGAAAATTTTGTCAAAATTTTCTTTCTATAGAAAATTTTGTCAAAATTTTATTTCTATAGAAAATTTTGTTAGAATTTTATTTCTATAGAAAATTTTGTTAAAAGTTTATTTCTATAGAAAATTTTGTTAAAATTTTATTTCTATAGACAATTTTATCAAAATTTTATTTCTATAGAAAATTTTGTCAAAATTTTATTTTTATAGAAAATTTTGTCAAAATTTTATTTCTATAGAAAATTTTGTTAAAATTTTATTCGGTTCATAATCATGGTTGCCACTGGAGCCAAAAATAATCTACCACAATTTTATTTCTATTTTTTCAAAATTTTATTTCTATAGAAAATTTTGTCAAAATTTTATTTCTATAGAATATTTTGTTAAAATTTTATTTCTATAGAAAATTTTGTTAAAATTTTATTTCTATAGAAAATTTTATCAAAATTTTATTTCTATAGAAAATTTTGTGAAAATTTTATTTCTGTAGAAAATTGTGTTAAAATTTCATTTCTATAGAAAATTTTGTCAAAATTTTCTTTCTATAGAAAATTTTGTCAAAATTTTATTTCTATAGAAAATTTTGTTAGAATTTTATTTCTATAGAAAATTTTGTTAAAATTTTATTTCTATAGAAAATTTTGTTAAAATTTTATTTCTATAGAAAATTTTGTTAAAATTTTATTTCTATAGAAAATTTTATCAAAATTTTATTTCTATAGAAAATTTTGTCAAAATTTTATTTTTATAGAAAATTTTGTGAAAATTTTATTTCTATAGAAAATTTTGTTAAAATTTTATTCGGTGCATAATCATGGTTGCCACTCGAGCCAAAAATAATCTACCACAATTTTATTTCTATAGAAGATTTTGTCAAAATTTTATTTCTATAGAAAATTTTGTGAAAATTTTATTTCTGTAGAAAATTGTGTTAAAATTTCATTTCTACAGAAAATTTTGTCAAAATTTTCTTTCTATAGAAAATTTTGTCAAAATTTTATTTCTATAGAAAATTTTGTTAAAATTTTATTTCTATAGAAAATTTTATCAAAATTTTCTTTCTATAGAAAATTTTGTCAAAATTTTATTTCTATAGAAAATTTTGTCAAAATTTTATTTTTATAGAAAATTTTGTCAAAATTTTATTTCTATACAAAATTTTGTCAAAATTTTGTTAAAATTTTATTTCTATAGAAAATTTTGTGAATATTTTATTTCTATAGAAAAGTTTGTGAATATTTTATTTCTATAGAAAATTTTGTCAAAATTTTATGTCTATAGAAAATTTTGTCAAACTGAATGATATACGTATTTGATCGATCTTTTTTGATTTAATATATACCACGTATGAACTTACATACAATTTAGAAAACGGTGTTAGGAGGTTTTAAGATACCTTGCCATCGGCAAGCGTTACCGCAACTTAAGTAATTCGATTGCGGATGGCAGTGTTTAAAAGAAGTTTCTACGCAATCCATGGTGGAGTGTAAATAAGATTCGGCCTGGCCGAACTTACGGCCGTATATACTTGTTTTTCATATTGGCCTGACACAGAAACAGGCGATTAAGGTCCAAATGCATAATTTTAATTTACAATTAGTTATTATTCGAAGAAGATTAAGAAACTTTGATCAACGGAGTCATTTTTTGAAAAAAAAGAAACAAGTTTATCTAAAGTGAAATATTGCAATCTTCTGAACCATTCTTGTTACAAATATCAAGTCTGCTCTGTACGGCTAAGTCTATCTGACTGAAAAACAGCAACCTAAACGGCAACAAAACTCTTGGGAAAGAAAACAAGCCATTAAGTGTTGTAGTGCATAAAAACGATGGGGTTTCTCTTCACCATGTCCAAAAATGCAGAAGAAGAACCACGAACTACTCTATATTGCGTGTGTATGTGTTTTTCTTCTCTCCAACTCGTGTTCATTCTATCAACTAAATTAGGTGCATATTCGTTCATACTATAAACTAAGGCTATATTGCACACACACACAACATATAAACAAACAAAAACATTCATTCAGACTCGCAGTCACCATACACACCAGCGATGACAAATAATATTCTTGAAATTGTACTGAATCGAAAAAGTACTTTTTTAAGCCAGAAAGTACTTTTTTTTTATTTTTCATGAAAACTTTTTGCTATTTGCTTATGATTAGCATGCCTGCTTGCTTTGTCATGGTTTATTTGTGATATTTCCCGATATATTAATGTAATTTGTAATATTGCTCAAGTGAGGCTATGTCTTTCCTATGTACCAAAAACTTGGTGACGGAAAATGTCATAAAATTTGGAATCAAATTCCTATCGATACCTTGAAAACGAAAATTATATGAAACTATGACCAATCCAATTTAGGCCGACTCAGTTGATAGTTGTCATGTCTAGCAATTAGAGCGATCAAACCCGGTTATTTATTTTAAAAACTTCCGTTCACTGATTGTGGGAAAAAGTCCGGGTTTTTAAAACCAAGAAAACCCGACTTCCAACAAACCCGGTTTTTTATCACTGAACTAGCAATGCGTGCCTTAGAATCTGTTTCATTTGCATGCCGAGGCATTTCGTCCTTATACCGCTATCTTCGAGTTTACAATTCTCAAAATATAAATTTTTATCTTGTTTTTTTTTTCTTTATTTTTGTATCATCCACTACTTGGCCGTTCACAACAACAAGAAAAACATGTTCTATTTGAGAGAAGTGACGCAATTGACTACAGGGATAAACTGATTTTGGCTAGCGTTCATATTTTAATTGATAAGCTTAGAAAGGAATGAAAACGGTACCAAATGTGTAGAGGGGGTACTGCAGTACATATTTTACTCAAATAGTACCAAAAAAAAAAGTACAAAAGTGCCAACCTTTCAACCCTGCTACACACTCTCAAACTATATCTTAAGTTTAAATTCCTACAATATTGGTGTAAGAGGAATTGGGTAAATAACGGTAGGTGTGGGTGTGTGTGTTGAAATTAGGAAGATATCGTTTACGCCACACACATACACTCACTATGATATGTAGAGATGATATAGCTGTTAATGTTAGAGAACATGAGAAGAATATCCTTCACCCAGACCATTTGGAAATATCAGAAAATAAGACGCATATCTGTTATTACTTTTTTCGGACCTTCGCATCGTAGAGAGATATTGATGATCTGGTTTTTGATTAAAAAATCGGCCATCTTGTTTTTTGCAGGACAATGATATTTTTATGTTACATGCTATTATGGGAACATTATATTCCCATCGGTAATGACAATTTTTTGCAAGAAAAATGTTTCAGTTTTGGTTATTTTTAGATCTGTTCTAAAACGGGCTTTCAAGGTATCTCAATATGCAAGTAAAAGACTTTATATCATATTTAAATCCGACGTTTCGTTGGCGATTTTCAACTTCTTCTGGGATGGATTTTTTTTGAAATATTTAGTATTTTGTCATATTTTTGATTTTTTATAAATTTTATAAAAAGCAATGGCACAGAAACATCACGGCATTAAACATATATTTAAAATAACTTCACAAAATAATTACAAAACTAAATTAAAATATCACACATTTGTTTCCTTATGGCTACGATCACAGAAGATTGAATGTAAACTCTCCGTGAAAAAGTAATATTATCACTTTATCTCTCAAAACACGTTTGGGTTGATCATATTTCTTCTGTGGTTGTTGACATTTGGGTAGTTGAACATTCAATTAAGTTTGCTGAATTAACAGATTATCGATGCTGAAATAGCAAACAACTTTAGTCAAAACTTTCAGTATTAAGTACAAAACGAGACTACTTTACTTTAAATTTTGATACGAAAATAGATGATTTACAGATCCAAGTAAACAAGATTTATGTGGAATGTTTTTTGTGACAAGATAGTATGTACGCAGAAAAAAAATTACCATAGTTAAACTAATGCTAAATTTAACTTATTTTTATTGTAAAAAAATAAATTTTTTAAGTAGTTAAATTTTGTTATTTTTTTCCACACCGAGCAACAAAAGCGTGAATTGAAAAATGTTGTGATATTTTGCCTAATAATTAAATTTTAAAATTTTGTATACTTTTTCCTGGTTTAAACAACGCTATGTGGAAACCTGAAAATGTGGAATACAATTTAGTTAAATTTTCGCACGAGTTCATTCTTTTTATCAAACAGTTCACTGTTTGTTTGATACCCTGCGTCATACTGTGGAACTTGGCGCTATAAGTTAGTGCATATGTTTGCAACACCCAGAAGAAGACAAGATAGACTCCTGGAGTCTTGGCAAATAATTTTCATGGTAGGCCCCTGAGTAGATCAAGTCATGTGCGTCTATCTGTGAACACATTTTTGTCATCAAGATCTCGGTCGCAGTTTTAATCCAATCGATGTGAAATTTGGTACAAGTATGTGTTTTGGGTCTGAATAGAACCCTATTAATTTGAGAAGAAATATGTTCAGATTTAGATATAACTTCCATTCATATCTCTCGTCCGATGTGCACTTATATTGTCGCAGAGTTTTACTCCGGGAGCCACCGTGGTGCAATGGTTAGCATGCTCGCCTTGCATACACAAGGTCGTGGGTTCGATTCCTGCTACGACCGAACACCAAAAAGTTTTTCAGCGGTGGATTATCCCTCCTCAGTAATGCTGGTGACATTTCTGAGGGTTTCAAAGCTTCTCTAAGTGGTTTCACTGGAATGTGGAACGCCGTTCGGACTCGGCTATAAAAAGGAGGTCCCTTGTCATTGAGCTTACCATGGAATCGGGCAGCACTCAGTGATAACAGAGAAGTTCACCACTGTGGTATCACAATGGACTGAATAGTCTAAGTGAGCCTGATACATCGGGCTGCCACATAACCTAACCTAACCTAACCTTTACTCCGATGTGCGTTAAATTTTGCACATGGAGTAGAAATGACCTTCTGGATATAGTTGAAATCGGTTCAGATTTAGATAAAGCTCCCATGTATATCTTTCGCCCCATTTGGACTCATAAGATCTAAAATAATCTACCACACTTTGAAGAAAATGTTACAAACAAACTACCAAATAAAAAAAATATTATTTGGCAGTGTTTGATCAAATTTTTGTCTTTATTATGAAAAAAAAAAATCAAAACAAATGCTTTATTTTTTTATCCAAAAATTACAAACTAAAAAAATATTATTTATTTATTGTTTATTTTAATCATACAGTAAATGTATGATAAAAAAACAGAAAGAAGCATTGGCTGCTTCAAAAGAAATATTTTATTATTATATCCTGCGCCACACTGTGGAACAGGGTGTTATAAGTTAGTGCATATGTTTGCAACACCCAGAAGGAGACGAGATAGACACATGGTGTCTTTGGCAAAAATGCTCAGGGTGGGCTCTTGAGTCGATATAGCGATCAGTCTGTCCGTGAAAAAATTTTTGTAATCAAAGTCTAGGTCGCAGTTTTAGTCCAATCGACTTCAAATTTGGCACAAGTATGTGTTTTGGCACAGAATAATCCCTATTGATTTTGGAGGAAATCGGTTCAGATTAAGATATAACTCCCATATATATATATATATATATATATATATATATATATATATATATATATATATATATATATATATATATATATATATATATATATATATATATATATATATATATATATATATATATATATATATATATATATATATATATATATATATATATATATATATATATATATATATATATATATATATATATATATATATATATATATATATATATATATATATATATATATATATATATATATATATATATATATATATTTCGCCCGATATGGACTTATATAATTTGCTTAAAATTTTGCACAAGATGAAAAATTAGTACTATAGTCAAGTGTGCCAAATTTTATTGAAATCGGTTCAGATTTAGATATAGCTCCCATATATATCTTTCGCCCGATATGGACTAATACGGTCCTAGAAACCAGAGTTTTACCCCAATTTGGTTGAAATTTTGCACAGGAAGTAGAATTAGCATTGTAGCTATGCGTGTCAAATTTGGTTGAAATCGGTTCATATTTAGATATAGCTCCAATATATAGCTTTCGGCCGATTTACACTCATATGACCACAGAGGCCAATTTTTTGCTCCGATTTAGTTGAAATTTTGCACAGAGAGTAGAATTAGCATTGTAGCTATGCGTGCCAAATTTGGTTGAAATCGGTTCAGATTTAGATATATCTCCCATATATAGCTTTCGCCCGATTTACACTCATATGACCACAGAGGCAGATTTTTAACTCCGATTTAGTTGGAATTTTGCACAGGGAGTAGAATTAGCATTGTTGCTATGCTCCATATATAAATGTTTTTCTGATTTCAACAAAAATGGTCAAAATTCCAACATTTTCCTTGTAAAATCGCCACTGCTTAGTCGAAAAGTTGTAAAAATGACTCTAATTTTCCTAAACTTCTAATACATATATATCGAGCGATAAATCATAAATGAACTTTTTCGAAGTTTCCTTAAAATTGCTTCAGATTTAAACGTTTCCCATATTTTTTTTACTAAAATTGTGTTCCACCCTAGTGCATTAGCCAACTTAAATTTTGAGTCTATAGATTTTGTAGAAGTCTATCAAATTCTGTCCAGATCGAGTGATATTTAAATGTATGTTTTTGGGACAAACCTTTATATATAACCCCCAACAGATTTGACGGATGTGATATGGCATCGAAAATTTAGATCTACAAAGTGGTGCAGGGTATAATGAGTCGGCCCCGCCCGACTTTAGACTTTCCTTACTTGTTTTTTACTAACATTGTGTTCCACCCTAGTGCATTAGCCGACTTAAATTTTTAGTCTATAGATTTTGTAGAAGTCTATCAAATTCTGTCGAGTGATATTTAAATGTATGTGTTTGCGACAAACCTTTATATATAGCCCCCAACACATTTGACGGATGTGGTATGGTATCGAAAATTTAGATCTACAAAGTGGTGCAGGGTATAATATAGCCGGACCCGCCCGACTTTAGACTTTCCTTACTTGTTTTATTTTGGAACTTTATTTATTATTTTTTTTAATACTCCCTTGTAAATATGTCGAAGTTTTAAATATATAAAGATAAAGATACTACTTCTACAAAAGGCAGAAAAAGGGAGACTTTGATATTATAGCCTAAAACAAAAAAACAACGATTTTTTATGATATTGATTTTATAGGAATATTCTGTAAAATCTACAAAACCTTCGAGAAATTTACCAATCTACCAAACATTAAAAACTCTAAAATTTTTGGTAGAATTCTAACATCTGTGCTCATAAGATCACAGTAGTAACAAGTATATACGGCCGTAAGATCGGCCAGGTCGAATCTTATGTACCCTCCACCATGGATTGCGTAGAAACTTCTACGAAAGACTGTCATCCACAAATTTCAACTGACTCGGATGAAATTTGCTCCTCCAAGAGGCTCCAAAACCACATCTCGGGATCGGTTTATATGGGGGCTATAAATGATTATGAACTGATATGGACCACTTTTGGCATGGTTGTTAAATATCATATACTACCACCACGTACCAAATTTCAACCAGATCGGATGAATTTTGCTTCTCCAAAAGGCACCGGAGGTCAAATCTGGCGATCCTGCATGGTTGTTGGATACCATATACTAACATCACGTACCAAATTTCAACGGAATGGGAAGAATTTTGCTTTTCCAAGGTGCTCCGGAGGTCAAATCTGGAGATCGGTTTATATGGGGGCTATATATAATTATGGACCGATATGGACCAATTTTTGCATGGTCATTAGAGACCATATACTAACATCATGTACCAAATTTCAGCCGGATCGGATGAAATTTGCTTCTCTTAGAGGCTCCGCAAGCCAAATCGGGGGATCGGTTTATATGGGGGCTATATATAATTATGGACCGATGTGAACCAATTTTTGCATTGTTGTTAGAGACCATATACTACCATCATGTACCAAATTTCAATATTTCAATGTGTTACAAACGGAATGACAAAGTTAATATACCCCCCATCCTATGGTGGAGGGTATAAAAAATGTTCACTCCGGTTTTCTGGAGTTTTTTCGATTTGGACAAAAACTGACCAAAAATACCCATATTTTCCTTTTCAAATCGCCACTGCTTAGTCGAAAACTCGTTAAAATGTCCCAAATTTTCCTATATCTCTACAAAATATCTTTCGACCGATAAATCAAAAATTCACTTTTGCCTTGTTGCGTTATATACACTCTTAGAAAAATATGTTTTTCATATGTTCCGATATAAACAAAGTGTGTTTCGGGCACAATTTTAAACACACAATATATTTAAGTGCAAACATGTAATGTTCCTAAACTAACACTAAATGTTTGGGACATCTATGTTAATATGTTAGAATATATTATGTTTGGGGCATAAATGTTTCATAAAAATCATATGTGTGAATGCAAACATATATAAATTTACAAATTTCGACTAAACATACATATGTTGTGATATTTTATCCAAAGCGACAGAGAGAGTATAGAGAAAGAAATAGAGATGGAAACCGGGAGAGTTGACGAAAGATATCAACATATTACAGCGAAAGAATCAAAAGAGACCAATTTCTGTGAAACCGCTGGTATGTATTTTCGGAAATTTGTTTTATGTTAAGGCCAAAAATTTGATATGCTTAAGTCTAAATATTATTTAATTTGAATAAAGAGAATGGACATTCGGAACCAAGAGAATAGACATTTGAAAAAAAAGCATGTGTTTTCGCCTTGAGAGCAGCATTTTATGTATGTGTGGACATGTGTTTTGTTTATCATTTTGGCAGTATGGCCACAATTTTTTTCTTGGTTCGTTAAAAGAAATCAGGAGTCTTCATAAAAATAACGAAAGGGCACTATACTCTTTTTAGAGTTGGGACAGTAAAATGAAATAAGGAGGAAATAGTGAAAAATTACACAGTAAAATGTATAAAAACAAAGTCTAGTTCCTCTTTATTAATAAGTAGTCCAAGAGGAGTTGACGAACACCTTCAAATATAAAAGCGGGCATTAAGTTCGAGTTTTGCAGCTAAAACAATTAAAAAAGTTTATTTTCTTTAAAATGAATTATTAAAGAAAAATAAAAGGCATTTTAGAGCGATGGTGTAAAGTACAAAACTGCTAGTAAAAACTGTTCACACCTAAATAAATTTATGTTTATATTATAAAATTATTTATGTATGTTTATACTCGACTCCACGTTCTTCTTTTGTTAGAGTTTTTGAATTCCTTCCAAATTTTAAAGTTTTGTACTAAAAACAGTTTTTTGTTACAAAATTGTTATTTTTGCAATAAAAAAATAATATTTTATCCAAAAATCAGTCAATTTCGTTTATATCAGGCACTGTTAATGACTACAAATCTTTAATAACCCACATTTCGAAGTTTCATTATAAAAATTTAATAAAGTATAAATATAAATGTGTAAATTAAACAAAAAAAAAGTGTTCAGTCGGAGCAGGGATTGAACCCACGACCCTTTGCATGCAAGGCAGACATGCTAACCACTGCTCCACGTGGCAAACAAATGTATGTTTCTGTTAAATAATGTTATGTTTGCATGGGCTCGTGGGCGCTGCAAACTATGCTATATAAATATAACTTATAACGATAATTATCTGCTGGTGACCATAACAGCTACGTAGCCCAGTGGATAGTGTGTTGGCTTACAAACTGTATGGTCCTCGGTTCGATTCTCCGTGCAGGCGAAAGGTAAAATTAAAAAAAAATTATAAAAGTGAATAATTTCTTCAACATTATTTGTATTACAGAAAAAGGTGCCAAGAATTAAAATATTTCGTGGAAGTGAAAATAACGAGTATGTTAGGGAATGAGCACAATCGTCTTTGGGAAAAATTCTTCCAAGCATATAATATTTTTGGGCTCAAAATGCTTCCAAACATATAATATGTTCACATAAAACAAACATATTAATGTTTCGGTAGTATCCAATAATATATGTGCTTCCTGCAAAATATGTTTGGAACATATGTTAAAGAAGCGATTTTTTTGAGGGTGTATATAGCACTCAACAAGTTTGAGATGACATCGAAATGTGGATCTATAAAGCGATGCAGGGCGTATTATATTCGGCCCGCCAGACAGCATACAATTTTTTGTCCAAACTGTTGGGGCAAGTTTGCTGGGTGCGTAATTTATTGAAGCAAATAAAAAATCCAACAATTCTGTTGTACATGCGAAAATATTCTCATCCGTCATCTTCAAAACAAAGACATTGGGCCTTACTGAATCTAAAGTAGACGACGTATAAGGCCTGATATCTCGCATGATACAAGAGGGAAATTTTCCTCCTGGGAACACCATTCACTCGATGTGCTACGGCGATTAATGTGGTAAACACTGCCAATGTCAGTGCACTTAAAGTTGGTTTATGCCACTTCCCCCAAATTCTTGTTTTTTTTTGCGAATTGTAAAAGATATCGTTAGTATACTTTGTACATTTCTCGCACCATCTTAAAAATGGTAAGATTTTTAATTTTTCTTATGGGTTGACATTAGGGGAATGTAGGACAAATCTTAATCATACACAACATCCAGGACATTCACACATGAATGTAAATGTATAAGAGAAAAACAAATAAACAAACACATTAGCAGGTTTGTGCCATGGACTGCAAGATAAATAATTAATTATTGTAGATATATGTTGTTTTTTTGTTTTTTTTTGTTATTTATTTTTATCTTTTCACACAACACAGAAATGTTAACATGTTTCGGTTTATTTCCATTATAAAGCTGATGACATTTAAGATTGTTTGACAATTGTAACATCCATAAGTAATTAAAAAACTTTTGTTTAATTTATTCAAATGCCTTTCACAACATCCTTGTCTAATATTTCGTTCATTTTACTCATAATACGTTTTGTACGTTTCAACATTCCAAGATATAAGCAAATTTGTATACAAATGTTGTACGTATATGATTCTATTGAAATTCCTCCTCAATTTCAAGGAAAACCCAAATCAACGTAGCACACCATAAAATGTTCACTTATGCAATATCTTCTGAAGTGTGTTGAAGACTTTCATAGAAACAATTCTAATTATTTGAAATGTTCTACACAGGAAAATAGTCGATTATATCGTGTTTTAAATTTTAATTAAATCTAATTATGATTAAATGTAAGCACTTAAGGTTTACACGAATCTTTAGTATTTCATTGTCATGATGTGTCAATTTTTCTCCTTGTGATTCAAAACTGCCCGAATGAAGTTTTACCTCTTAAGTAGTGGTAGTTTTTCCATTTCCGAGTTTCAAGGATTCCGCTTAAAGAAATATGATCAGCCCAAACATGAGTACAATGGGAATATGGAACATTTTTGTCACACAAATAAAAACAAATCCCCAAATTTGACGTCTTGGAGGAGCATTTTTTCATTCGATCTGGCATATGTCTTACAAAATTTGTTTCATATCTGTTATATACTTATATAGGGTGGCTGATATGTAACGCAACAAAGTAAAAAAGCAAAAATGCCGGAAATAACACCAAATTTTTGAACCAGTATAACTTTGTTCGAATTGGTTACCTCTAGCACGAATTTTGGCCTTCAAACGGCCGAAAAAGTCCTCACACGCTGCACGATAGCGGCTTTGCTGTATTTTTATCCATTCTCGGCGAAGTGCTGTCGTGAGCACTCAGTGAAGGAATATGATCACCCCAAACATGTTTGAAGACCATGGTGAACGGTGAACATGGAGGTGATCGACTCTCAAAAATGTCCAAGGAGCAAAACTCCATCGGATTGAGATCCGGAGATTTTGGTGGCCATTGTGCGATAGAAATGAATGACACATCCTGAGTCCTGATGAATCCATGGTGTAAAGCCGAAAAATGTGACTGGGCTTCAATACTATCTTTAGGATATTTTCTTGATAATACTTCGGCATTTATTTAGACCTCACAGTCGATTTCGAGCGCAGGGCGATCATTGGCCGTTATGTCGGCCCTCACTTTTAATATCGGTGGCCAATCGAAGGTGTCAATTTTCAACTGACTCAATGGCAAAATCATCTGATTTTGTTTGTTCACAAACTGTTCCAATTTGGAATGGCTTCTCATCAAGAAAAATCAAACAACAAGTAATCCCGATGACTTTGTTTGTTCGCAAACTGTTCAATTTGGAATGATTTTCCTCACCGAGGAAAATCAAATTCAGGAAGTGGCCACTTTTGTGCAAGCGAAGCAACTTCTTGACTCTTTCCAGTCTAACTTTTTGTGCATCGGTGAGATCTTGCACTTTTTGGAACTTCAATGGCTTTAGTCCAAGCCCATTTTTCAATATCATTTACATCCATTCGCGCGATAAGTTCACGATCAAGTTTTCTACCAGTGGTAAAATCTGGCCTTCACCTTTCGGATAATTTTTTTCGTCCACGTAACGAAAATAAAAGATTTATTCATATTTAAATGCTGGAGGACTCTAAAGATAGTCACTTGTAGTTTTCCAGCAAAATAGCAATCACGCTTCAATTCCATCACGTATAACTCAATTTATGAATGCAATGGATCGAATGTTTTTTGTAAGTTTGTAGACAATAAAACGAATTACCACTGAACTAAATCTGTCAGTTTTAAGACGAGTGTTTAGAAATGATAGCAACCTAAAGTAAGTTGCAATTCATATCATTTACCCTATATATTCTGGTTCGAAGTGAAATTCTGAGTCGATCTTGCAGTGTCGTTCTGTTGAAGTCATGTTAATTTTCGAAAGAATCAAGCTATCGACGTGAATATTGGAATAAGTAATTGTTATTGATATAGGTCTGAACTTGGAACTTTATGAAATCAGTCACCAATCATTGTTAAGAGAGATGTTCACCAACAAGTATTATTAAGACAACAAATTCAAATATTTTCCCAACTTAACCTGTAGTCTTTGTTATTTGATATTTTTCAAATTTTTAAAAAGTAGAAAAGAAAATCGTTTTCCTTTTTGGAAAAAAGGCATCTTTCGCAAAAGTCAAAAGTTGGCTTATTACTTTTTCCAAATTTGAAAAAGTCATTTGCCACAATTCAACATTGAAAATTTTGTTTCTGTCCCCTAATCCCCCCAAAAAAAGGAACCCTCTTAAGTTTATAGTTGGTCAATTTTCTCAAATTGCTTGTCGACTTTTTGAACCAATTGTGGAAGCACTTTTGCCACTCTGATTGAGTGGTTCATTTTGTCGACTTTTTCAATATTTGTTAGTGAATAATATATTAAAGTTGTCGCTGGTTTTTAGCCAATTTAGTTTCAATGATTTTCTCAAATTGCGGATTCAAATTTTTAAAAATATGAATATATTAGGTTTCATAAATTCCGTTATCATTGCAGGTTGAACTTTTGGTTAGAGGAAATCCTCGGCATAAAGTTTTGGGGAAAACAAGAGTTACTATATTCTTCTTGTATCAATAAACAGGCTTTTAAATGTAGACCTTTTAAAGTATAGAAACGCAAATATTTCATATAAAATCTAATTGACAAAGTTTTATTCATATTTTAAAAGGAGCAAACTAAGACCTAGATGCATAAAGCCAAACACACAAGGCAACTCATAACAATGCCTACAACAATAGTCGTGTTTCGATTATAAACGGAGAAGGTACAACATTAGTCGTGTTTCGATTATAAACAGAGAACGAAATTTGAACGACATCAAATTAATATAAGTCTACTTAAATTCATAACTCTGAACTAGAGTATTAAAAAAAATATAAAAGAAATAATGTTTTATGTTTTTATTTTTAGTATTTAAAGTGCTAAAAAAATGTAAAGAAAAGCCAATGATAAATAAAATTGTACGATTGTCATTAAAATTTAATCGTTTATGCTCATTATAAATTCGAAAATATTACGTTTTCAGAACGTAACATTTTCATGAACGCTGGTTGCTGTTTTGAAGGTATATGCAGTGTTATTTTTGATACTTTTTGTCTTCAATCACAAAATTAATTCATGTAATAAATTTTTCCAATAACAGAAATAATAGTCACAATCATCATGAATTAAAAAATTAATTTCTATAATTAATTTCTCTAATTGATTTTGTTTTCATTAAAAATTTGTAATTTACTCCATATCTCTCTATATCGAAATGAGACTTTTGAGCAATCAGAATCCGAAATCCGCCGATTTTTATACACTTCACCACTACTGTGGTACAGGGTATAATAAGTTTGTGCATTTGTATGTAACGCCAAGAAGGAAAAGTCTGAGACCCATCGTTTAGTATACCGACCGTCTTAGAATTAAATTCTGAGTCTATTCAGCGATGTCCGTCTGTCTGTCCGTCTGTCTGTCTGTCTGTTGATGTATTTTTGTGTGCAAAGTACAGCTCGCAGTTTTAGTCCGATTGTCCTAAAATTTGGTATAGGGTCCTGTTTCGGCTCAGAGACGATCCCTATTGATTTTGGAAAAAATCGGTTCAGATTTAGATATAGCTGCCATATATATTTTTCACCGATCTGGTCATAATTGGAGTGTATATCAACCGGCCTTCCTCAAATTCCGTACATTCGAATATTTTAAGAGTCTCGAAAAACTTGCAAAATATCAGCCAAATCGGCTCAGATTTAGATATAGCTCCCATATATAGCTTTCGCCCGATTTACACTCATTTGCCCACAGAGGCCAATTTTAGCTCCGATTTAGTTGAAATTTTGCACAGGGAGTAGAATTAGAATTATAGCTATGCGTGTCAAATTTGGGTGAAATCGGTTCAGATTTAGATATAGCTTTCGCCCGATTTACATTCATATGACCACAGAGGCCAATTTTTAACTCCGATTTAGTTAAAATTTTGACAGGGAGTAGAAATAGCATTGTAGCTATGCGTGCTAAATTTGGTTGAAATCGGTTCAGATTTAGATATAGCTCCCATATATATGTTTTTCTGATTTCGACAAAAATGGTCAAAATACCAACATTTTCCATGTAAAATCCCCACTGCTTAGTCGAAAAATTGTAAAAATGACTCTAATTTTCCTTAACTTCTAATACATATATATCGAGCGATAAATCATAAATAAACTTTTGCGAAGTTTCCTTAAAATTGCTTCAGATTTAAACGTTTCCCATATTTATTTTTTACTAACATTGTGTTCCTATCTATAGATTTTGTGTCTATAGATTTTGTAGAAGTCTCTCAAATTCTTCCAGATCGAGTGATATTTAAATGTATGTATTTGGGACAAACCTTTATATATATGGCCCCCAACACGTTTGACGAATGTGATATGGTATCGAAAATTTAGATCTACTAAGTGGTGCAGGGTATAATATAGTCGGCCCCGCCCGACTTTAGACTTTCCTTACTGGTTTTTTTCTAACATTGTGTTCCACCCTAGTGCATTAGCCATCTTAAATTTTGAGTCTATAGATTTTGTAGAAGTCTCTCAAATTCTTCCAGATCGAGTGATATTTAAATGTATGTATTTGGGACAAACCTTTATATATATGGCCCCCAACACGTTTAACGAATGTGATATGGTATCGAAAATTTAGATCTAGTAAGTGGTGCAGGGTATAATATAGTCGGCCCCGCCCGACTTTAGACTTTCCTTACTTGTTGTTTATAAATTTAGGTGGTTTACAAATTGCAGTCATAGGAAGGTTTCATCGCAATGTGGAACGCCGTTCGGACTTTGCTATAAAAAGGAGGTCCCTTGCCATTGTGCTTAATATGCAATCGGACATCACTGAGTGATAAGAGAGAACTTCACACAATGGTCTGAAAAGTCTAAGTGAGCCTGAAACAACGGGTTGTCACTATGAAAATTAAAATTTTATTTCTATAGAAAATTTTGTCAAAATTTTATTTCTACAGAGAAATTTGCAAAAATACAAAAATTTGGTGAACATTTTATTTCCATACAAAAATTTTGTCAAAATTTTAGTTCCATAGAAAATTTTGTCAACATTTTATTTCTATAACAAATTTTGTCAAAATTTTATTTCTATAGCAAAATTTGTCAAAATTCTATTTCTATACAGAAATTTGGTGAAAATTTTATTTCCATAGAAAATTTTGTCAAAATTTTATTTCCATAAAAAATGTTGTCAAAATTTTATTTCCATAGAAAATTTTGTCAAAATTTTATTTCTATAGAAAATTTTGTCAAAATTTTATTTCCATAGAAAATTTTGTCAAAATTTTATTTCTATAGAAAATTTTGTCAAAATTTTATGACTATACAAAAATTTGGTGAAAATTTTATTTCCATAGAAAATTTTGTCAAAATTTTATTTCTATAGAAAATTTTGTCAACATTTTACTTCTATACAAAAATTGGGTGAAAATTTTATTTCCATAGAAAATTTTGGTGAAAATGTTATTTCCATAGAAAATTTTGTCAAAATTTTATTTCCATAGAAAATTTTGTCAAAATTTTATTTCTATGCAAAAATTAGGTCAAAATTTTATTTCCATAGAAAATTTTGTCAAAATTTTATTTCTATAAAAAATTTTGTCAAAATTTTATTTCTATACAAAAATTGGGTGAAATTTTATTTCTATACAAAAAATTGGTGAAAATTTTATTTCCATAGAAAATTTTGTCAAAATTTTATTTCTATACACAAATTTTGTCAAAATTTTATTTCTATACACAAATTTGGTCAACATTTTATTTCTATAGGTTATTTACTCAATATTTTATTTCCATACAAAAATTTGGTAAAAATTTTATTTCCATAGAAAATTTTGTCAAGATTTTATTTCTACACAAAAATTTGGTCTAAATTTTATTTCCATAGAACATTTTGTCAAAATTTTATTTCTATCCACAAATTTGGTCAAAATTTTATTTCTATAGATTATTTAGTCAATATTTTATTACCATACAAAAATTTTGGTAAAATCTTTGTTCTGTAGAAAATTTTGTCAAAATTTTATTTCTTTATAGAAAATTTTGTCAAAATTTTGTTTCTTTATAGAAAATTTTGTCAAAATTTTGTTTCTTTATAGAAAATTTTGTCAAAATATTAGTTCTATAGAAAATTTTTGTCAAAATTTTATTTCTTTATAGAAAATTTTGTCTAGATTTTGTTTCTTTATAGAAAATTGTGTCAAAAATTTATTTCTATAGAAAATTTATGAAGTAAAATTTAGCAAAATCTACGAAATCAAAAAAATTCTACCAATCTACAAAATTTACCATTTCCGGTAGAATTCTAACAACTGAGGCAATTGTGCTAGCAACTCTGACTGCCATAGTTAAAATATTACAACAGTGGTATACGTATCACACAGCCAAAAAAATCCATAGTTAACAAATGCTTAATTTAACATTTTTTTATTGCAAAAGATTTTTTCCTTGTAGGTAAATTTTATTATTATTTTTTTTAATTTTCCACAGCTCAATGAAATTTTACTTTGTTTTATGAACTAAACGTGCATATAAAGTTCTATGACCGTACACATAAGTTCACTATGAACTAAATTAAAAGAAAAATTTCGTACGATTCCCAAAAATAGTAGGAATGAACAGTTGTATAGTTAAAATGGTCATGATTTAGCGCCAATGATTTTCTCCTATATTGCTAACTTCTATAAGAGGGTATAATTTCGTGAATTTCAGTTAAAAAGTATACCAGAGCATTACATTTTCCTGGTTTTAACTATGCTTTGGGGAAGAAAAACAAAAGTCTTTCTTATGACATGACAAATTAGATTAATAAATTTGTATAGGAACGAAACACTACTATTGTATAATATATTCTTGATTTTATGTACCGCATACAATGTGGTTAATGTTCAATGAAAGCCACAACATATATACCAAGAATGCAATGTCTTTGGTACTTCGATTTCCTTGAAGCCAATGTGGTTAACATAAAAGATGATACTCAAACACGCTTCAATAAATGCAGATTGGAAGCCACTGAGTGCTTAACAAAAATCTTCCAGGAAAGTACTATGAGTTGGGCTTGACTCAATACTACTGTTATATTACATTGAACTTAGAATTAATTTACTAAGGTTTCATTTAATTATATATTGTAATATATACGGAAAATATAGGAGGGTGGACACACTAACTTTGTAATTCAGTTTGTAACATAATTATCCATATGTTGTAGGTCATAGAGAAGTTACGAGTCGATCTAATCATGTCCGTTGATGTCTGTCTGTTGATTTCACATTAACTGTCGAACAAATAGAGATGTCAGACTGGGATTTCGCCCTAATATTTACAATGATTCGTATGACAATTTATGGTATATTGCATATTTATACCGTTCACCACTACTGTTGTACAGGGTGAAGTTTTATGTATCGTCAAGAAGGACCAGTCTGAGACCTTCGTTTGGTATACCGAGTTTTTAGAAGTAAATTCCAACAGCGATGTCCATTCGAGTGTATATTCACGTATCAGAAACATAATTTTCGAGAAAATAACAATTTTGCGACAAGCCTGTTACATGTTCCCCTTCCAAAAATAACATTTTGCTCTTGAAACTTGTTTGAGGTGATCATAATCCTTCTCTGAGTGTACAAAAGTAGTTTTTGTCGGAGAAAAAAATTTGCAAAGTGCCTTAATTGCGGAAAGGAGTATAAAACGAGCAGAAACACATCGAATTTGCACGACCATCTAAAAAGATACCATTCTGGCTTGGAAATTCTATCTCCCGATTCCAGCTATTTCGGCGGATACTGCCAATATTGCACTGACAAGCATAAGTTGTTGATCGTCAATGCATTCAGTAGCTTCTTATTTTAAAAGAGCCGTTTTGTACGACACACACATACGTGCAACATCCATTCAGTACGAAAGAGTATTTAGCAAGGCGGGACAAATTGTTTTTGGAGAGGCGAAAAATGTTAACATTCTTTTATTTTTAAACCAAACCTTTTGGATGAAATAACATTAATATCGTAAAATATTCATATTTAAATATTAAACAAATTTTAAATACGAACCTAACATATACATTATTGTGAACGATACTATCGTCGAATATCGATAGTACTATCCTCAACTATCGATGGTTGTGAAATTACTATCGTCGACTATCGATGGCGCCGACTATCGATAATTCTCCACCTCTACTATGTATTAAAATGTGGGTATAAAGTTTAATAACCGCACACATAAATTTAATGTGAACTAATACAGAAGAATATTTTCGTACGATTCCCAAAAATATTAGGAATGAACTACACTGAAAAAAAATATTGTCGTGAGGCCAAAGATGTCATGTCATTAAAATACGAATGCAAATTTTGCTTAGCGTAGAAGACGCATTTCTCTAATATAAAGTTTTTTTCTTTGCCCAAAAGTCGATAAACTTTTCAATGAAGTCGTGTTGTCCTTATAATTAAGTAATTTGACTTAAAAGTGGGTATCATAACATGAAAGAAAAATTTGTTAGGCTAAGGTCAACTTGACTTTAATAACATAGGAAAATTCTTTAAAATTAATTAAATTGTCTTTAAATTTGTTGTCTTTTTGCATCTTGACTACAAAGAAAAAAAATCGTTCAAAAATAGGACATGTTTTTCAAAACTTTATTTTAAAGACATTTTTTAGTTGAAACATAGCATAATTTTTACTGGAAGTCGAGTCTGAATTTGGGAAATGAAGGTGTGGTTACCTTGTTCTTAAAGGTCATTGATAACATATGAAATATATAATAAATAATGTGAAAAATGCTGAAAAAAAAACAAAAAAATTAAAATTTGCTTCCTAGAATCATGTACACAAAACCAAAATTTAAAAGAGAATTGTGTCTTAAAAGTATCCTTACTTGAATTCTCCGCTTCTTTGGCTCGGAATCAATCAAAGTAAAGACAAAATCTTTGGAACCGGGCATGATTTTTTTTTCAGTATACTGAATGGTTAAAATGGTCATGATTTAGGGCCAATGATATTTTTTCCTTGCTTTAAGTTAATTTGTTCTTCTATGATCTTATGTAATTTCGATGTAGTTAATTTTTCCCATCAAACTGTTTACATTTTATTCTCTGTGTAGAGTCCAAAGTATATTTATATTTGACTTTAATCCGTTACTGTCATAAATTTTCTAGGATTTTTTCATATACCCTAATGTTCAAGTGTTTTTGTGTATTTTCTAATCTAAGGTTTTAGTAACCGGTCTTAATCATATTATTGAAACTTTTCTTTTTATATTAGTTTGTTGTTATTGTAGTAGTAGTATAGGATACATGTTATTACTTGTAGAAAAGTACATGTGTTGGTGTTTCGAACATATGACAATATTTGTTCATACAAACACCTTTACGCATACAAAGACACATACACTGCGTTGCATATTTTCCACTTCACATTCATGGTTTGTTGGCAACATAATTTTACCTTCGTATCTATTGGATCATGGTTTGGGAGAATGTTGGCAAGGTAACTTTTTGTACAGGGACAATATTGAATTTAATTTAATCCCAGTCAACATTTTTTGGTGATTATTTCATGAACGCTTTCGCCAGAAAATAGAAAGCACAGAAGAAAAATATCACCAAGGTTAGGTGAGGTTAAATATAGTGGCAGTCTGATATTTCAGGCTCACTTAGGCTATTCAGTCCATTGTGATAGCACAATGGTGAACTTCTCTTTTATCACTGAGTGCTGCCCGATTCTATGTTAAGCTCAATGACAAGGGACCTCCGAGTCCGAACGGCGTTTCACGTTGCAGTGAAATCACTTAGACAAACTTTGAAACATTCAGAAATGTCACCAGAATTACTGAGGTGGGAAAATCCACAGCTGAAAAACTTTTTGGTGTTTGGTCGAAACTGGTTTTGAATCCAAGGCGGGCATGCTAACCATTGCACCGCGGTGGCTCAAAATATCACCAAAATATATCCAATTATTGAATTTGATTGAAACTGAAAACGCATTTAATTACAAAATTAACTAAAACAATTAAATGTTTAATCAATTTAAAAAAATAAATTCCAATTAAGAGCTGCTTCAATTTTCTATAGAAATAAAATTTTGACAAAACTTTCTATAGAAATTAAATGTTGACAAAATTTTCTATAGGAATAAAATTTTGACAAAAATTTCTACAGAAATAAAATTTTTACAAAATTTTCTATAGAAATAATATTTTTACACAATTTTCTATAGAAATAAGATATTGACAAAATTTTCTATAGAAATAAAATTCTGCCAAACTTTTCTATAGAAATAAAATTTTAGAAATTTCGATTTTATTCGATCTTTCTTTTATTCTTGAATAAATATTTTCTATAGAAATAAAATTTTGACAAAATTTCGTTATAGAAATAAAATGTTGACAAAATTTTGGTATAGAAATAAAATTTTGACAAAATTTTCTATAGTAAAAATATTTTGTCAAGATTTTCTATAGAAATAAAATTTGTGCAAAATTTCCTATAGAAATAAAATTTCGGCAAAATTTCCAATAGAAATAAAATGTTGACAAAATTTTCTATAGAAATAAAATGTTGACAAAATTTTCTATAGAAATAAAATTTTGACAAAATGTGTTATAGAAATAAAATTTTGACAAAATTTTCTATATTATAGAAATAAGATTTTTTGTGAACAAAAATACTCTACACAGAGATCTTGGAATTCCATTGTTGGACGATGAAGTAAAACGTTACAGTTCGCGATACTTAGCTCGTCTAAGAACTCATTTCAACATACTTGCTATAACTCTACATGATGACACTGACGAGGCTGAAGAGACACCATATTCTTGATTTACCATACACAAAATAATTAGTTAAGAAATACTGAGTACTTTGTCGAGTTTGTTGGAACTCGATGTACAATCAATGTAAACATTTGCTTATTGTTTTGTTGAAAATAGATTGCAAATAAATGAATAAAATGACAAAATTTTTTATAGAAATAAAATTTTTGAAAAGATTTTCTATATAAATAAAATATTGTATAGAAATAAAATTTCGACAAAACTTTCTATAGAAATAAAATATTGAAAAGATTTTCTATAGAAATAAAATTTTGACAAAACTTTCTATAGAAATAAAATTTTGACAAAATTTTCTATAGAAATAAAATTTTGACAAAATTTTCTATAGAAATAAAATTCTGACAAAATTTTCTATAAAAACAAAATTTTGACAAAATTTTCTATAGAAATAAAATTTTGACAAAATTTTCTATAGAAATGAAATTTTGACACAATTTTCTATAGAAATAAAATTTTGACAAAACTTTCTGTAAAAATAAAATTTTGAAAAGATTTTCTATATAAATAAAATATTGAAAAATTTTTCTATAGAAATAAAATTTTGTATAGAAATAAAATGTTGACAAATTTTGTATAGAAATAAAATATTGACAAAATTTTCTATAGAAATAAAATTCTGACAAACTTTTCTATAAAAATAATAAAATTTTGACAAAATTTTCTATAAAACTAATAAAATTTTGACAAAATTTTCTGTTGAAATAAAATTTTGACAAAACTTTCTATAGAAATAACATTTTGAAAAGATTTCTTATAGAAATAAAATTTTGACAAAACTTTCTATAGAAATAAAATTTTGGAAAGATTTTCTATAGAAATAAAATGTTGACAAAACTTTGTATAGAAATAAAATTTTGACAAAATTTTCTATAGAAATAAAATTTTTACAAAACTTTCTATAGAAATAAAATTTTTAAAAGATTTTTTATATATAAAATATTGAAAACATTTCCTATAGAAATAAAATGTTGACAAAATTTTGTATAGAAATAAAATTTTGACTAATTTTTCTATAGAAAAAAATTCTGACAAACTTTTCTATAGAAATAAATTTTTGACAAAATTTTCTATAGATATAAAATTTTGACAAAATGTTCTATAAAAATAAAATTTTGACAAAATTTTCTATACAAATAAAATTTTGACAAAATTTAGCTATAGAAATAAAATTTTGACAAAATTCAATTTCTTTGAAAATGTTGATTTGCGTGTTATTTCATACGAGCTATTTTGAGTAAGTTTTCCCTTTTTTGTAGATGTAGTACCGTGCATGCTAAAATCGTTAAACATTTAAAATTCGACTCATTTATAATTCAAGGAATAAATATCCCAAAAAAAAAATATATATCGCTAATAGGAAGGATTATTATTCATTCGAATAAAATTGTTTTAACTAACCGGAAAAATTTGATCAAAATCTTTAGAAAAAGATTTTTTAAATTTGGTAGAGTTTTGATAAAATTGTACGAGGGGCAAGTGCCAAAAATTGGAGACAATTTTATCAAAACTCTACCAAATTTAAAAAATCTTTTTCTAAAAATTTTGATCAAATTTGTGCGGTTAGTTAAAATAATTTTATTCGAATATGTGTTTATGCATGTTTATAGGTAAAATGTTAACTTTTGTTAAATGCCTAAATAAACGAAATCTTAAAAATTAGGATTTCGTCCCTAGTGTGAATATGAATCTGCCCTTAAAGCCCTTTAAAACTAATTTCAATATAAAACAGTTACGAGATCAGGTGTGTCCAAGTATCAAAATAGTCTCTATTTGCTGGGATGTCACTCGGCTCGTGTGACAGCAATATTCCTTGTTAACCAACACTATGGCACTATTGCATTCACACACATACACACATAAACAAAAATAACAACAAATGAACAAGTAAAAAGGATTTGCAAATACACAGTTAGTTAGTTGGTACTTGGAATTATAAGACTTGTGCACAAAGTTTGCAGCTGCGACTTCTCAGTAGGGGGGAATTATTGATTGGAACTTTTTCCATGTTGTTGC
Organism: Haematobia irritans; assembly: GCF_050003625.1. Lineage (NCBI taxonomy): Eukaryota > Metazoa > Arthropoda > Insecta > Diptera > Muscidae > Haematobia > Haematobia irritans. Next base: position 114,559,433 of record NC_134400.1, read on the forward strand.
TGTTGTTCAGGGGCTTCTGTTCAGCTTGAAGTTCTAATATCCTGAACATCTGTGTTGTAAGCCTTTGGCGAATACCTGATGGTTGTGATTACATAGAAGAAAGTGGTTTTTGTTAATATTTGGTCTATCCTAGAAAAAAAAACCTAATGATTTTTTTAGATTAAAATAGAAAAAGATATATTTTAAATAGGTTCCCCTTTGGTAATATATGAAATATTTCTTTGCCATTCTTGAGATTGAAAAAAAAAACTTTACACTCTCTCCCTATGAACTGATAACCTTAAGTCAAATTTTTCCACCTGGATAAATATCATTTATATGGATTTTTTCGCTCTTTACTATTATGCATTATGTTAAGCAATTTATTTCTCCAGGACTGGCCATAGCTCGATTGACTGTGACAACAACCTGCAAAAATAGATAGGATATCAAGAATGGAGCGGAAGTGTAGAAGCAATCGTAAGAAAAAAAATCCATTTAGGAGTTTTAATGGGAAAGTTTATTAAAAAATAGCAGAAAATCAACAGCAAAGGTAATGCCAATTCCAATGCAGAAAGAAAAAATTCAAGCTCTCGGCTACAACACTTGAGTTGGCTAATTGCGTCTCTAAAGTAATTACATTAATTGCGATACCATATCGTCCAAGTGGCATAAAGGGGGCATTTTGGACAAACGCATGTAAGAACGAAATAATCCATGAGCTCACTAGGTCAAGTTGGGATGCCTCGACTCTGGTTAACCAGGCTAACATGCTGACCAATATCACAACTGGATTGGTGTTGTTGACAACATGTCATTTCCTTTTCAGAAATTCAAGTTTAACACTTAACACACACACACACGCGCATACTTATATTCAAGGTGTGGTCAACATTAGCGATATGGATGGGACTTTGCTTTAAGACACATCATGTATTTATTATTCATTCACACATAACCGCTTACTCTTTCATATCCCGTAAATGCGAATCTTTAGGCCATTACGGTGCGATACATACCAACACACACACACACACAGTGTGCACACATGGGTTCTTATTTAATTTGTATACAAAGGCATGTAATCACTTATAACCGACCGCTTTCACTCTTGGCTCAGACACAAAATCAGTGCCAACCAAAAGACACATTCAGTCAGTTAACCACCACTCAGTGTTAGTGAGTCTTTTGGCGGGCCAGTTGGTGGGTTGGTGTTCCTGGCTGCTAGCCTGACAAGTATTGTGGCCATGTTAAGTGGTTGATGAAGATTGCGAATATGCTTACCTGCACATACATATGTACAGTGGGGAGCAAGATGGAGTGGATGTTTATCACTTACGTGTATGGTTTATTTGATTAACCCTTTGACTACAACAAATTCTATTTCTCCACAACAAATTCTATTTCTCTACTTAGTTTTGATATATTTTTGATGTTATTTTAAAGTAGAGACTTTAATCTAAATAAGCTGTAAATATTTCCCATATTGGTCAGCACTAAAATGCATTGTTATAAACTCCTTTAACCCTTAAATGCGCACTGTATTTTTTAAGATACAACCAAAAACAAAATTCTTACGTCTTTAAGTTTTGACCAAATTGTGTGAAATCAATCAATTGTTGCATTCAAAACATAATAACGCTATTTTTAAAAATATGTTTTTTTTTTCGGAAAATGTGTAGTACTTCTCAGTAATCTGCAGTCAAAATTAAAAATCAAATTGGAAGTTAAATAATATTTTCCAAAGATGAAAGTAGTGTTGGTAAAAAGCTGTGCAGTGTAAAATGTCTCTATTCCCCACCAAAATCAAATTGCTTATTTATAAATAAAAATTTATTGTAATGCTCGCTGTATTTTTATAATAATATCACTATTTTTTTTTTTTAACACACATAATTTTTTTTTATGTGGTATGCAGAAGTTCTTCTTTTACTATTTTGTATTTTTTTGGAGGAAACGGTGATCTTGAAATTTTGATACCATTTGGCCACTGCATGTTTCTAGTAAATGGACATTCATACAACAACTATACCCAGCAAAAAAAATTTTGGAAGTTCTTATCAAGTTCTTGGAAGTTCTTATAAATTATATGCTGAATTTATTAAACTAAAATAAAAGTAAACCTACATTGACTTTGCACTCTACGTATAATACATTAAAATGAATTTTTTTAGTATATAGCCCATAGTCCTTTTTATACCCTCCACCATAGGATGTCATTCCGTTTGTAACACATCAAAATATTGCTCTAAGACCCCATAAAGTATATATATTCTGGGTCGTGGTGAAATTCTGAATCGATCTAAGCATGTCTGTCCGTCCGTCTGTTGAAATCACGCTAACTTCCGAACGAAACAAGCTATCGACTTGAAACTTGGCACAAGTAGTTGTTATTGATGTAGGTCGGATGGTATTGAAAATGGGCCATATCGCCCCCCCACTCATCATAATTCATCTAGCAATGTTTTTCTAATTTTTTTTCATTGCAATAAAACTCAGTCTATTCTTAAGTAGATATTTACGATTAAATGTGTAGCTAATAATTATAAAATATATTATACTAGAGACCCCGTTTCTTTGGACATTGTATAAATAGAGAAAGATTGCTTACTTTTGTTTATTTAGTAGTTAAATATACCCAATGAAATAAAATAAACGATGAAGAAAAAAAAAAGATGGGCCATATCGGTCCACTTTTACGTATAGGCCCCATATAAACGGACTCTCAGATTTGGCTTGCGGGACCTCTAAGAGAAGCATATTTCATCCGATCCGGCTGAAATTTGGTACATGGAGTTGGTATATGGCCGCTAACAACCATACCAAAATTGGTCCATATCGGTCTATACACACAAATTGGTCCATATCGGTTCATAATCATGGTTGCCACTCGAGCCAAAAATAATCTCCCAAAATTTTATTTCAATAGAAAATTTTGTCAAAATTTTATTTCTATAGAAAATTTTGTCAAAATTTTATTTCTATAGAAAAATTTGTAAAAAATTTTATTTCTATAGAAAATTTTGTTAAAATTTCATTTCTATAGAAAATTTTGTCAAAATTTTATTTCTATAGAAAATTTTGTCAAAATTTTATTTCTATAGAAAATTTTGTCAACATTTTTTTTCTATAGAAAATGTTGTCAAAATTTTATTTCTATAGAAAAATTTTTAAAAAATTTTATTTCTATAGAAAATTTTGTTAAAATTTCATTTCTATAGAAAATTTTGTCAAAATTTTATTTCTATAGAAAATTTTGTGAAAATTTTGTTTGTATAGAAAATTTTGTTACAATTTTATTTCTGTAGAAAATTTTGTCAAAATTTTTGTTCTATAGAAAATTTTGTCAAACTGAATTATATACGTATTTAATCGGTTTTTTTATACCCTCCACCATAGGATGGGGGTATATTAACTTTGTCATTCCGTTTGTAACACATCGAAATATTGCTCTAAGACCCCATAAAGTATATATATTCTGGGTCGTGGTGAAATTCTGAGTCGATCTAAGCATGTCCGTCCGTCCGTCCGTCTGTCCGTCTGTCCGTCCGTCCGTCTGTCCGTCTGTCCGGCTGTCCGTCCGTCTGTGGAAATCACGCTAACTTCCGAACGAAACAAGCTATCGACTTGAAACTTGGCACAAGTAGTTGTTATTGATGTAGGTCGGATGGTATTGAAAATGGGCCATATCGGACCACGTTTACGTATAACCCCCATATAAACCGATCCCCAAATTTGGCTTGGGGAGCCTCCCGGAGCAGTAAAAATTCATCCGATCCGGTTGAAATTTGGTACGTGGTCTTAGTATACGGTCTCTAACAACCATGCAAAAATTGGTCCATATCGGTCCATAATTATATATAGCCCCCATATAAACCGATCCCCAGATTTGACCTCCGGAGCCTCTTGGAGGGGCAAAATTCATCCGATCCGATTGATATTTGGTATCTGATGTTAGTATATGGTCTCTAACAACCATGCAAAAATTGGTCCATATCGGTCCATAATTATATATAGCCCCCATATAAACCGATCCCCAGATTTGACCTCCGGAGACTTTTGGAGGGGCAAAATTCATCCGATCCGGTTGAAATTTGGTACCTGCTGTTAGTATACGGCCTCTAACAACCATGCAAAAATTGGTCCATATCGGTCCATAATTATATATAGCTCCCATATAAACCGATCCCCAGATTTGACCACGGGAGCCTCTTGGAGGAGCAAAATTCATCCGATCCGTTTGAAATTGGGTACCTGATGTTAGTATACGGTCTCTAACAAGCATGCAAAAATTGGTCCATATCGGTCCATAATTATATATAGCTCCCATATAAACCGATCCCCAGATTTGAACTCTGGAGCCTCTTGGATGAGCAAAATTCATCCGATGCGGTTGAAATTTGGTACATTTCGTTAGTATATGGCCCCTAACAGCCATGTAAAAATTGTCAAATTTTATTACTATAGAAAGTTTTGTCAAAATTTCATTTCTATAGAAAGTTTTGTAAAAAGTTTATTTCTATAGCAATGTTTGTCAACATTTTATTTCCATAGAAAATTTTGTCAAAATTTTATTTCTATAGAAAATTTTGTAAAAAATTTATTTCTGTAGAAAATTTTGTCAACATTTTATTTCTATAGACAATTTTGTCAACATTTTATTTCTTTAGAACATTTTGTCAACATTTTATTTCTATAGAAAATTTTGTCAACATTTTATTTCTATAGAAAATTTTGTCAAAATTGTATTGCTATAGAAAATTTTGTCAACATTTTACTTCCATAGAAAATTTTGTCAACATTTTATTTCTATAGAAAATTTTGTCAAGTTTTTATTTCTATAGAAAATTTTGTCAAATTTTTATTTCTATAGAAAATTTTGTCAAAATTTTATTTCTATAGAAAATTTTGTCAAGGTTTCATTTCTATAGAAAATTTTGTCAAAATTTTATTTCTATAGAAAATTTTGTTAAACTAGGTTATATACGTATTTAATCCGCCTTTTTTTGTTTAATATATACCCCTTATGGACTAACTTACAATTTAGAAGACAGTGTTAAAAAGTTTTACGATACCTTGCCATCGGCAAGTGTTATCGCAACCCAAGTAATTCGATTGTGGATGACAGCCTTTAGTAGAAGTTCCTACGCAATCCATGGTGGAGGGTACATAAGATTCGGCCTGGCCGAACTTACGGCCGTATATACTTGTTTGATTTAATATATACCACGTATGGACTTACTTACAATTTAGAAGATGGTGTTAGGAGGTTTTAAGATACATTGCCATCGGCAAGCGTTACCGCAAATCAAGTAATTCGATTGTGGATGGCAGTGTTTAGAAGAAGTTTCTACGCAATCCATGGTGGAGGGTACATAAGCTTACGGCCATATATACTTGTTTCTAATTACGGGTTTGAACTCGTCTTGACATATAGTTCGTTGTCTTTTTATTTGGAATTTCCGAGTAATTGTGCTGAACTTGGCTCTAGATCTCATCGCTACTTTTTGGTGTAATTTCAAGAGCCTTTAACCAGGGACCAAAAATGATCAATGCGATTGAGATCGGGGCATTGTGGTGGCCATTTGAGCATTTTAAAATTTTGCTCCGACAACAATTTTTTTACTATTTTGTAAGTATGCTTGGGTTTGTCGTTTTGTTGAAAAGCATCTTGCTCCTCAAGGTAAACACAAACCTCCACAAACATAGGCAAATTAGATTGCAAAATATCGCTGGTTAATAATAAGGAATTATGAAGAAAGGAGACTATTTCATTATTCCTTATATTAACTAGCGGGCAAGTTCACCATCCATCCCTATACCTTGAGGCTTCCCCCACCATGTTTAACGGTTTTCTTGGCGTGATGTTTTAGGAGACTTTGTCGTTACCAAACCATTACCAGCAATATTAGCAGTAGTGTTCTCATCTGACCATTAAAACTTACTTCCTGTCATCAACGGTCCATTGTTTGTGGCCTTAACTAGAGATTTTCTATTTAATAACGATTGTAAAAATGTGTAAATATGCACTCGGTTTTAATCCCCACTGTATATATGCATATTGGTATGTCACCACGGAGAGCAAATAAGGCCAAATGAGTTTGGTCTGAACGATATAAGTTGCGTTTGTTTATCAGACTCTACAGTAGAATATAAGGATTAAAATAGTTTGAACAATATTTTTTAAATGTATAGAACCTAGATTTAAAGCTAGATGGATCTCTTAAAAATATCTTAATTTTAAGAAAGCTCCATCTATGGTTTGGATCAGGACCAAAATACTCAGAGGAAGATTAACATCTTTTAATACAGGTAAACTTTTTTTTATTGTGTGGACGAGTATCTATAGTACACATTCGTACGCAATCCATGGAAAAGATTGGGTCTAGCCGAACTATCGTCCATACATGGGAGCCACCGTGGTGCAATGGTTACCATACCAGCCTTGCATATACAAGGTCGTGGGTTCGATTCCTGCTTCGACCGAACACCAAAAAGTTTTTCAGCGGTGGATTATCCCACCTCAGTAATGCTGGTGACATTTCTGAGGGTTTCTAAGCTTCTCTAAGTGGTTTCACTGCAATGTGGAACGCCGTTCGGACTCGGCTATAAAAAGGAGGTCCCTTGTCATTGAGCTTAACATGGAATCGGGTAGCACTCAGTGATAAGAGAGAAATCCACCAATGTGGTATCACAATGAACTGAATAGTCTAAATCAGCCCGACACATCGGGCTGCCACCTAACCTAACTTAACCTATCGGCCATACATACTTTTTTAATATATCCCTAAAAAAAATGGAAAAAATAAATGGAAGTTTTTATTCTAATATTAATTGTATAACAAGTAGATTTCGAGTTGAATTATTTCCACAAAATTATATTATGTTAAAGTAAACAATATTGTTTGAATACAATCAAGCTATAGCGACGTAACTTTTACGTCAATAAGTTTAATTATAAATTTTGTTTACGAAGCTTTAGGCTCTATTTTTTGTAGCCTTATTATACCACAAGGAATAATTGAATTATGTAGTTCTCTTAAATGATGATCAAAACGTGATCAAATATGTCTATTTAATTTATGTTGTCCAATAAATTCTACTTTATTATATATAAATTAAATCTTAAAAATTATGTTTTATTAATTATAAATATTTTTCTTCTCATTTTAGGTAAGAATAACAAAACTCATATTTTTAAGGAAAAGTAAGTTCTTACGTTAAATTAAAAATACTATCCAAACCCGGCCCGCTTCACGGCGCCTTCTTGATTTTTAAAACTGAGAGACTACTTTGTTAAAAAATATCGCATTTTTGAGGTACATTCTCGTCAACCATATAAGGTAATTCCTGTCTGTCCGTCCGCTCGTCTGTCTGTGAACACATTTTTGTAATCAAAGTCCTGGTCGTCGATTTAGCCAAATCGACTTCAAATTTGGTTTATGGGTCAGATTTAGATATAGCTCCCATATATATCTTTCACCCGAAATGTACTTATGTGGCCCCAGAAGCCAAAGTTTTACCCTGATTTGCTTGAAATTTTGCACAAAGAGTACAAATGGTAGTGTCGTCAAGTGTGCAAAATTTTGTTGAAATCAATTCAGATTCAGATATATCTTCCATATATACCCTTCGCCCAATATGGGATCCCAGCAAAAAAATTTGGAAGTTCTTCTAAAGGCACAACTTTAAAAGCACTTCCAAAAATATCCTCAGAAAGATGTTCTTTATTTCAACTACACAGGAAGTTCTTTGAATTCAATTTGTTATAAGTCGCTTTTTTCATATTTTTATACCCTAAACCACATAGTGGTTAGGGTATAATAACTTTGATCTGCCAAAAAATGTGCATAGCAGAAATATTGATTTTAGACCCCATAAAATATATACCGAACTACTCAGAATCACCTCCTGAGTCGATTTAGCGCGTTGTGTCCGTCCATCTGTCCATGTATTTTGTTGTCCTTATAACTTTATTTCTGAACATAATAGCCTTATTTAGACTTACATGTAGCTGTTACATAAATCTTTTGCCCTATTTGCAGATATTTGGATTTATTACCCACATTAATTGAGCGATTTCCTCTTTTTTAATAATGGACTCAATATTAGTGGCAAACTAACTCTATAGGCTCAGAATCAACTATAGCTCCTAAAATCAGACATTTCTTCTTAGATTGTGATTAAACTCCCATTCCCCATTCTTAAATATGGAAATGCGGTTCATCTCCCAAACCTATACCAATGATACCCCACAAACAATGTTTACTACTTCAGTAGGGGTGGTTTAGGGTATGATATAGTCGGCCCCGCCTGACTCTCTACTTTACTCACTTGTTTAATAATGAACTCTATATTAGTGGCCTACTAACTCTGTAGGTGGGAGCCACAGTGGTACAATGGTTAGCATGCCCGCCTTGCATAATGTGGAACGCCGTTCGGACTCGGCTATAAAAAGGAGGTCCTTGTCATTGAGCTTAACATAGAATTGGGCAGCACTCAGTGATAAGAGAGAAGCTCACCACTGTGGTATCACAATGGACTGAATAGTCTAATGAGCCAGATATATCGGGCTGCCACTATACCTAACCTAACCTCGCCTACAGATTAGTTGGATGTGTGTTTCACCTTAGGTGTTGATTATTCATTCAACCGTCGAACGGAACGGACGTGTTTTTTAATAGCGGATAAAATAATCGTAATAAGTACCTACTACGAATTTCAAGTGTGGTGGAATATTAAGCAAACATGCAACGAAATTCAAAGTTATCCATTGGGTTGCTAACTTCAGGGCCCAGTGGACGGGTAACGACTGAAGTTATAAATTTGGGCAATGACCAATGACAGGTGGCGACACTTTGACAAGACGAACCTTTTCCAAGGTAACGGCATCAAAATGAGGTAATCCCTCACGAAAGAGATTCAAGGAACGCAGAAATGCTTTGTTTATCCTAAAGAAATCAGGATCAGTCGACCCAAGCACGTTGTCGGCTAAACAAAGCGATTCCTTAAAATGGGCTCAAGGAATTCTAGAGGCTGGAAAAAGGGAACGATCACCGGATGAGCTGCCATCCTCACAAAAGTGATCAACGATCGTTTGCCTCAGTTGCTAAAGACAGCCTTGTGATGGCTATCATTAATAAAGAAGAATTAATAAAATGATACAAATTATTCAAATTTTGCCGGAAAGTGCTAAATCCGTTCTAGAAAAATCAATAATTTTTGAGGGCAAACGTTTCACAAGCATTGGATTCAGATCACACCTTAAGAAGTGATGCAAATTCATTGCAACAGCTGTTGAAATGGTGGACATCCATCCTGTGACAAGTTCACATTACAGTCATCGCTTTTCCTCCAATTTTGCTCCACTCCCAGACCCAAAGAGATCTTTTGCACTAATTTTTTGGCAACGCTTTTTTGCAATTTAATTAATATATGCATTTATGAAGAATAGTTTTAATATCAATTACTATTTGTTTATTAAATTGACTAAAAATCGGACTATACAAAATAATAAAGGAGCTTTGGTTATTAAACTAAACATAAATGTAGGAACTTAAATTATAAGTTCAACCACAGCTTTTTTTCATAAATATCAGACTTCAAGTGAATGCACTTATAATAAGGAAACTAACTAACAATTTAGAAGACAATGTTAAGAAATAAAACTATATATTGCCATCGTAAACTGCTACCCCAACCCAAGTAATTTGATTGAGCAGGAAAGTCTTAAATGCAACTTTACTTCTTTAATTTTATATAAAAACAATGAAAAATTGTAAATAGCTTTTCAAATTCTTGGAGGGGGGGGGGGGCTAAAATTTTTCTGGGGGGTCTAAGCCCCCCTACCCAGGGACCTTCCTACGCTTATGTTCATAGTATATCTTCCCCACGTTCCGTATAAATTCCAAGTAAAATAAGTTTATATTTTTCTCTATTCCAAAATTTCAACAAAATTCGGGGAATTTTTGTTCAAGTTTCAACATGTTTTGGGCTTTTAAATGTTTTCCCTTTATAATTATCTTAAATCGAATCGTTTTCCTCATAACAAAAATCAAAGTGAAGTTTTCCTCAAAAACGTGTCAGTTGTAGACTGTGAAACACCCTTTTGTGGTCGCGTTATTCATTTGAGCAAACCTTTCAATATTTGAATAAATCGGAATTGTTTGGATTTGTGAAAAGTTTTAGTTTAAACGAATGAGGAAAACGAGTGAGTGGGTGCATATCATACGACTATAGTGAGTTTGCAACAGATAACAAGTTCGCTGATTAGTTCCCGGTCTAACAAAGAAAACACACATTTTTTGTCAAAATTCGTTTTTATTATTCAACATAACATAGTTCCCTTCAAGAGCGATACAACGATTATAATGACCTTCCAATTTGTTGATACCATTTGGGTAGTACTCCATCGGTTTTGCCTCAAAATAGGCCTCAGTTTCAGCGATCACCTCTACATTGCAGCCATCCTTTTGAGGTCTGAGGGTACCCTTTTGAGGTCTGAGAACAAGAAAAAGTCACTGGGGGCCAGATCTGGACAATACGGTGGGTAGGGAAGCAATTCGAAGCCCAATTCATGAATTTTTGCCATCGTTCACAATGACTTGTGGCACGGTGCGTTGTCTTGGTGGAACAACACTTTTTTATACCCTCCACCATAGGATGGGGGTATATTAACTTTGTTATTCCGTTTGTAACACATCGAAATATTGCTCTAAGACCCCATAAAGTATATATATTCTGGGTCGTGGTGAAATTCTGAGTCGATCTAAGCATGTCCGTCCGTTCGTCCGTCTGTTGAAATCGCGCTAAATTCCGAACGAAACAAGCTATCGACTTGAAACTTGGCACAAGTAGTTGTTATTGATGTAGGTCGGATGGTATTGCAAATGGGCCATATCGGTCCACTTTTACGTATAGCCCCCATATAAAGGGACCCTGAGATTTGGCTTGTGGAGCCTCTAACAGAAGCATATTTCATCCGATCCGGCTGAAATTTGGTACATGGTGTTGGTATATGGTCTCTAACAACCACGCGAAAATTGGTCCACATCGGTCCATAATTATATATAGCCCCCATATAAACCGATCCCCAGATTTGGCTTGCGGAGCCTCAAAGAGAATCAAATTTCATCCGATCCGGCTGAAATTTGGTACATGATGTTGGTATAAGGTCGCTAATAACCATGCAAAAATTGGTTCACATCGGTCTATAATTATA